>NW_024424564.1:19520164-19787508 GCF_017311325.1 Ursus maritimus
ATACACCCCCCCCCCCCCAGCCCACCTGCATCCATGCCTCTTTTCTCAGCTCAATCACAGTATCGGCCTGAGACACTTAAGTGTGAAATAAAGTCTCTTCCTTTTAAAAAACAAACAGCTATTTATATTCTCTGTACCATTTAGTGCTCCAAACTGAAAATTAAAGTTATTTCAAGATACTGATTTCATTATGAGTTTCCAGGAATAATATCGAAATATAAATGTATTAATACAAAAGATTATTTTTAATTAAATATAGTTAAATAACCCAAGTACCTTTTTGAAGTCAGTTGAGTCGTCCTTTTCTAGCCTGCTACTATAAGGTTTTCTTTCTTCTAAATAAGTGTATGATCCAGAGCGACCCAGCAAGGAATCATACCGATCACCAGCTGATGTGGAACTGGTTTCATATCTTTAAAAGATGAGTCAAAGTCAAAATCTTTATTATAGGCTTTTACAGCTCCCATTAACATGCATCCTAGTATATTTTGACTTGATATTCCAAAATAGTAGGTAACATTCTCCTTCATCTATTATCTGTTATCATCTGTATTTGTGATAATAAATGAAAGTTATTTATAATACTATTAATTTCTATTATTTGAGGAAGAGATTCAATATATCTATATCTAAAAAGTCAGAACTAGTTTCACATCATGATAAATTATTTCAACAATTTTAAACGGTACTCTTCTACATTTTAAAATCTCTGAAATCAGAACATGGCTTGTAACTGTTGGTGTATTATACTTGAATTGGTAGCACTTTTCCTTTAAGTGGCATGTAGTTGTTTAAAAATTAATAACAGCTGAGATTTGATAAACTCCTCTATCCAAAGTGATAGATAACAGGTCTGCCCTAAACAGAAGGAAAATAATCTCATCTGTACATGAATTTTCTTATTATCTCGTTATGAATTCAGGTTACGTTTTCCTGATAAATGCTATTGCTTCTACATTTCAATTCAACAGAATCATCAATATATAAAAATTTGTTCTTGGTTTTACAAGGTTTTGGTTAACTCTTATGAGTGAGAGAACTGGAATGGAGATTAGACTTAAGGACACCGTGGAGTTTTCTAAAAGGTGAATAATTTTGAGCTAGATGACAATTTTTAGTGTCTGCATTGTTTTTCTTTTATCTAAAGCAGGGATCTGAGAGAAGATTCAGAATACCTAATCAAATACATTTCTGGTGGTTTTCATCAGCCTCTGCTGTTAATAATGACATAGTTAATACTGAAGTAACTTAGGAAGCTTAGGAAAACTTAAAAAGTTATCACTGTTGTAAGGATTTAAGAAAAAATTTTCTTTTTTAGTGACTTACTATGACTATTGAACTAGAAGCAAAGGCTTTGACAAAGAAAGCTGGTAACAGTTATTAGGTCACCTAAACATCTACAGATTTTTATTATTCAAATAATTCCAACTTACAAAATCTATAAATATCTAAGCAACACAGAATAAAAATAAGAAAAAAGTCAGTAAAAATGTAAAACATACCTAGAAATGGAATCCGTCTATTAAGAAAGAGAAAAACACAGGCATATTAATTTTTATACTCTCATTCAAGTAACTTGATTGATGAAGTAAATTTAACATTTATACTGTTTTCCACACTATTAGGGGGAGTGGGAGAGGAAGAAGCAGGCTCCCAATGGAGGAGCCTGATGTGGGGTTCGATCCCGGGACTCTGGGATCACGCCCTGAGCTGAAGGCAGACGCTTAACAACTGAGCCACCCAGGCGCCCCTACTATATATATGCTTTAACTTTAATGTGATTGTTCAGAAGTTCTAGAACAGAGTCACTATATATTTTTCATGCATAATAACCATATAATTACATTTCACAATTTATAGTCATCTTTTATGAATTCCTACAAATGCCACCATACTATATTTTTAATTAGAAGAAAAAAAGGAAACTAAGACATATATCTATTACTTCTACCTACTCAGGAGAAAGCAGTATGTTTATTTGTATTAACAAATGTCAAGTTTACTACGTCACATCCCAAAGCAACTATTTTTCTCATTTTTCTGTTTTTGAGGCAATAACACGAGAGGCAAACAAATGAATACCTAAGGTATTTTATGTGCAATAATATACACATAATTTTAAAATTTACTTTCTAGAAATCCAGCTCCAAATTCCGTCAAAGTTTAGCAACTTGGAGGTAGGAAATTACAACTTAATTTTCTCAAGCAAATGGTATACTTTATCAATGTTTCATAACTCTTCTTATCTAAATGGTGAAATGATCATAGGGTAAAAGAATTTTAGTTGGGGACAAAGTAGGTTTTTTTTGGTGGTCATTTTTAGCTCTTTCCCTTTCTATCGAAGCTCTTGCTCAAACTACACTTTTCTGTAAGGCAACTATTCAGAAATGGTTTGTTAAATTTCTGAATTAGGTAATTGTATTTTTCCATTGCATCTATCTTTGAATGCACTGTAAAATTAATGGGTTCCTTTGGGATTGTTTAAAGTCTAATTTGGACCAAAAACACCTTACTAATAAAGTCTATTTAAATTTCCTTTGCAAAACCAATTTTAACTTTGCACTTGCTTCCTATTTTTTTGATGTAATGCTTCATTTCATTATTTGTTCATTAGTTTCATGACAATTTTGAATTTAAATTTCAACTTTCAAGAGATTCAAAATCATACATTGCTAAGAGAACAGACTTTGAAAGTTCTTATCACAAGAGAAAAAATGTAACTACGTGTGGAAATGGATGTTAACTAGACTTACTGTGGTGATCATTTTTTGCAATATATACAAATAATGAATCACTATGTTGAACACCTGAAACTAATACAATATTACAAGTCAATGATATTTCAATTAAAAAAATAACAAAACCAAAAAAACCCGAGATATTATTCAAATTCAGAAAAATATCCATGTATGAAATAAAATGTGTAAACAGCAAATGAAAACATCGCCATTCACCTCACAGTTTGTACTCTGGTTCATGGATTTAAATTTAAGAAAAAATAAAAACTCCAAGCAGTTACAGAAATCATTCAAATTCCATTTCTTTGTCTTTAAAAATCATGGCGCTAACCATTGGTTATTTTTTATATTTTTGAGATTGTAATAAAAAACACCTGACATAAAAGTTACCATCTAAATTACTTTTAGGAGTATAGCTTAATACTGTTAACTATATTCACATTGTTGTGCGACACATCTCTAGAATGTTTCCATCTTGCAAAACGAACTTTATACACCCCATATTCTTCTATCCACAGCCCTGGAAACAACAATTCTACTTTCTAAGAGTTTGAATAGTTTAAATACCTCATGTAAGTGGAATTACGCAGTATGTTTATTTCGTGACTAGCTTATTACATTTAGCATGTGTCCTTATTTCATACAGCAATGTTCTTGCTCCCTGTGTTTCAAAATTATTTTTCCAAAGTAAAAATACACTTAATTACAGTACATATAAGCTCATCTAAAAGTACCACAGCATAAAAAGTTCCTCTATAACTCACTGCCTCGAACCCTCAAGGTAAAGTAGGACCCTGGGATCATGACCTGAGCTAAAGGCAGACACTTAACCAACTGAGCCACCCAGTTGTGCCTGATGCTACAAGTTTTTTAAAAGAGAGTGGCATACCTAATGGCTAGAAGCACTTTTCTTGTTTATTGTAGAAGACACTGTGTTAGTGTGTTAACCTCCATTCTTCCTTTTATTCATGGTGTACCAGTCATTCAATTTAGGTGAGATGGTATACAGCCCACATTAGAAGCAAAATGGCTGCAATACCCTAGTGGTGGACCTTGTCTGGCCTAAGCCAATTATTATAATCCCAGCCCTGAGATGGAAACCTGCTTGAGGATGAAGATGACATAGAGGGTTGTGTAATACAACTGGAGAGTAATAAATTCTCTGTTTAATTTGGTTTCAGTTGGGTTTTCTGTTACTTGTAACTGAATGCTAGCACAAAAGCAAGAGCTAAATAATTCCCTATTTAAAACGAACAAAACCTATTTAAATTGTTTGGAACTAAGAAAAGGTTTCTTTTTAGAAACAATTTCTTCTCGATCTTAATGTATCTCATGTATAATTTTAATAGTAAAACTTAAACACAAGTATCAATATGCTTCAAAGTCACAACTTTGAAATCAGAAAATCTTCCCTTCTGTCCCAGCCTGGTGGATGTGAGGTATATGTGATAAGGCAGTGAGAAGTGTCAACTAGGGATGGTTTACTAACCCATTCCCCCTTGTTTACCTATTATTTTTCCCTTGAAAGATGGGAATTACAGAATATAATAAACATGAGACACAGGGGAACTGGGGATACTGACAACTGAGAGGCAAAGCGTTTAAAAGTGATACAACTTTACCCTGCAAATAATTTACCCTTGGAAATAATTAATTCTTCAGTATCTCTCTGGGTACCTAATTATAAAATAAAAGTACCTTTCAGGACAAAATAGGAAACTTGGCTTTAAAAGTAACATCCATAGTCACAGAGCACACAGATAATCACCTTCTGGTCACTTCATATTATCGTAGATCCTTGTTGACTGAAAAGAACTTCAATAGCTCTATTTAGGAACTCCAAGTCAAAAATAAAGACGATATGACAGAATGCCATTTCAGGTTAGATACTGCTAGCTTAGAAGACTAGAACTAACTCATATTATACAGCTTTACCCCTATGTGAATAGAGCTCTTTAAAGCATGTCAGCTTTCTCCACAGCCAACCAATAGGGCATAGAGGGGGAAAATAGTTAGTGGGAGGAAACTTTCAGCATTTGCTAGTTATGTAACCTTTTAAGTCATTCAAACTTGCCTTAGTTCCTTCATCACTACTGAGGGAAAAAAAATGCGTTTTTGGAGAAGATTGTCGGTATGGTCAATTGTGACAATATAAAAGTCCTTTAGGGGCGTCTGGGTGGCACAGCGGTTGGGCGTCTGCCTTCGGCTCAGGGCGTGATCCCGGCGTTATGGGATCGAGCCCCACATCGGGCTCTTCTGCTATGAGCCTGCTTCTTCCTCTCCCACTCCCCCTGCTTGTGTTCCCTCTCTCGCTGGCTGTCTCTATCTCTGTTGAATAAATAAATAAAATCTTAAAAAAAAAAAAAAAAAAAAGTCCTTTAGAGCACTAAATTTCTAAACAAATGTAAAGAAAGTAAAAAGACTTACTGTCTTCTCTAGAAGGTAACTTTGCCTTCCACTACTTCTCGATATCCCTTAGATACTTTTATTTTTCTATTCAACTTCAGAGATTAATTTACATATATTAAACTATCCATTTAGAGTATGCAGTTTGGTAAGTTTGACAGCTGTATATATCCAGAAAATCACCACTATAATCAAGATCCAGAATATTTCCATTGCCTCTATAATATTCTTTGTGACACTTCCAGTCCATTTACCCCTGATCCCAGAGAAACAGAGTCTATCCCCAGCATGCAGATACAGTGTGCAGTACTGATCTTCCATGAATAAATACAAACACAAGCAAACAGTAATCCTTAAAAAATATGAATACTTCTAAACACAAAAAATGCTTTTTACCTGAGTTTCTTTCTTATTGGATCCTTCTTCTGTATCTGATTGTTGTTCTTGTTCATTTTCGTCGCTCTAAAACAGATTGTCAATTTACTTTAGAAAAATAAAAATAAATTTCAAACACCTGATGCTTAAATATTTTAGGGCTTTTCTAATTTTTTTTTGAAAAGATTTATTTATTTGAGAGAGAGAGTGCATGCAAGCAAGCGTTGGGGTGGGCACGTAGGGCGGGGGAGAGGCAGAGAGAATCCTGAGCAGACGCCCTGCTGAGCAGGGAGCCTAATGTGGGGCTCAATCTCACGACCCTGAGATCATGACCCGACTGAAAATCAAGAGTCAGTCGCTTAACCAACTGAGCTACCCAGGCACCCCGGGGTTTTTCTAATTTAAAATAAACCTTGAGAAAAATCTACCAGGAAACAAATCAAAAGGAAAACGGATTTTTATGTGGGAATTTTTCTACCCTATTTTGAGGAAGCCTTTATTTTGTCTGCATGACACAATCTAAGTAGGTTAACATACACGGTGAAAAAAGACCATCTATCTAAAAACATGATTTAGGAAACATATTCACAGTGGATGAGGAAACTGAAGGCTTAGCAGAAGAAGGTATTACATTTTATACTGCAATGATACCACATGTGCTTTATAAATGTACTATTTAGACACTCAACTATAATGGGGCATCAAAAATAGGAAATTCATTATATTAAGAAAAGTTGGATTCTATAAGCTTGGCAAAATTTATACAAAAGTCCTACTATATTTAGGTAGTTTATCAACATCTGGAAGTTTCTTGGAAGTTTACAGCATACTAAATAGAAATCAGGTGAAATCAATGGTGCTACTGCTAGTTTTATTTATTAATATAAATATTAATATAAAAACATGAATTCCACACATGAAATGATTGTTTTTAAAAACTGCAGTTTCATGGGAAAACATAGAAACTGGAAATTTAGAAAGTGGGGAGGTTCAGAAGTCCTAAAAGTAGTAATAAAAAAGAGGGGGGGAAGCCTACTAATAAGAGAGATTAAAAAGCTGCCTAACTACATAACACTTTCTTGACAGAGCTCTTGGTTCTTTTTGTATGTTGTCTGATATAGGTTCAAATGTGGCTAAGGGAAGAAGACCTGTGCTCTGATGGCTAATTAGAACACAATTCAATGCAGGCTCAAGTTAAAAAGATGAGTACTGCCAATATAAATCCCAGGAAGAATCCTTACAATGCAAGTTAAGGGTATTCCAGAAAGTGAAGTTTTTTTTTTTTTTTTTTAAAGATTTTATTTATTTATTTGACAGAGATAGAGACAGCCAGTGAGAGAGGGAACACAAGCAGGGGGAGTGGGAGAGGAAGAAGCAGGCTCATAGCAGAGGAGCCTGATGTGGGGCTTGATCCCGGAACTCCAGGATCACGCCCTGAGCCGAAGGCAGACGCTTTAACCGCTGTGCCACCCAGGCGCCCCCAGAAAGTGAAGTTCTGAAGGGAGAGCTGGTCTGAATCAAACCAGGGAAAAATAAATACTATACAGTAAACACAGCTTTGACTATGAATCTCCTACTACATATGATTTATTAAAAAGATAATTTTAAGTAACAAGAGTTACTAAGTTAGGGTCCTAAGACTGAGGTTTTATTTTACTGTTACTAAAATGTTAATGAGCAATCGATTAAAATCAACCAGATATTATATACTTCTTGATGAACAAAGATACCTTGCCAAAACAATTTTTGAACTGGAATGGGATCGGTTTTCTACTTGGTAGTTACCAATTGGTAAAATGGCAGTTACCAATTTATAGGAAATATTAAAAAAACACATGAATGCATTAAACAACATTTCTGGGATATGATAACCCAGTTAATTCAAAAATAATTGTAAGCAAAAAGAAAAAATGAGATGGAGGGAGAAACTGATTAAATATATAACTAATCATAACGCATAGTCCCTACTATATTACAATCAAACCAGCAAAGCTTCTACAACAAACCACGTATGGCATATATTAGTCAAATGGACATTACAACTGACTGGATATTAAATATTAAAGATTTACTGTTAACTTACTTAACAATAAATGTGATCACGGTATTGTGATCATTTGTTGTATGGTGACACATACTGTGATTACTTTTATTACTGAAAAAATACAATTCTAGTAATTTTTAAAAAGGAATCCTTTCCTCTTAAAAATACACACAAAAATTTTTAGATGAAATGATATTCTGTAGACTTTCTTCAAATAATATGGGAGTTGGGGAGGTGGTAGGGATTTAGTTTAAACAACGGATATCTGGGGGGGGTCATTATACTTCTCTGTCAATTCTGAACTTTACTGTTACTTTGAATTTTCTATATTAAAAATTAAAAGAAAAATGGAAAAAAAAAAAAAACGCAAGAGGCTGAAAAAACCCAAACAGATTATGTTTGTCCTTCCATAGTTATATGTTCTATTGAAACAGCATAAATTTCACGTTAACTGTGCTATGCTATAGTTCTTCTTTCTCCTGTATATGAATAGCAATGTTAGGCATATATACAATCAGGCATAGGAAAAAAATAAAATTTTGTACGATTGTTATAATTTGATAAGTCAAAGCACTACTTCTATCAAACATCACTTGAGATGTTATGTACTGTATAATCATATTCATTAAAATGGAACGTAAAGCATCTTATGGAGTTCTTGGTAGATGGTGAAGTAGGAGGATCCTAAGTTCACCTTCCATGGACACACTGAAGCAACAGCTATATATAATGTAACTCACTCTGAAAACAACATAAAAATTAGCAGAACAGATCTTCCATTGCTAAAAAAACACACAGAGGCCCCATGGAGAAGCATAGAAGGGGCGGAGAGGCAGCTGGGTACCAAACCTCCCACATGGCAACCCACAAATGAGAAGGATATCACAGGTACAGAACTCCTTGAGGAGCAAAGAGAATCATGCCTCACATTGGACAATCCCTACTCTGGGGACCTACATCGGGAAGATGAATCCCCATAACATTTGGCTTTGAAAATAAGCAGGGCTTAACTCCAGGAACACAAGGCCACTAATTTGAAAATCAGTGGGGCATAACTCTGGAAGAGCCAGAAGGCTATAGGAAACCGACACTCCACTTTCAAAGGGCCATTGTACTATGTCATTTAGTTCGAGATCCTGCACAGAAGCAGTCGTTTGAAAAGCACCTGGGTTATACATGATTTACTTATTAATTTAGGGGATGTGCTTGAGGGGCAAGGATCTGTAGGAGTTTTCTCCAGGAAAGGAGGTACTAGCTAGCATCATTTCCAACCCCCTTCTGCCTAGCTGGTCGGACACAGGAGACAATTCTGACACCTTCTATCTACATTACCAGCACTGCTCACCCCACCCCAGCTTTCCCTGTGGATGCTCCCCGCTCCATCCACTCACCCTGGCAGGCACCCCTTCAAAGTTGCTCCTGCTCTGCAACACCTGGCGGGCAGCCTTGCTCAGGACTGGTGTCCCCAGAAAAGGATTACTGCCCCATCACACCTAGCAGGCAGCCCTGGTGGGAACTGGAACACTTTCAAAGCTACTCCTGTCCTGGGGAGGGGGAGAGCCAGTCTCACCCACCAGCCTACCCATAGCAGCTACTGCCAGGCTTTTCAGTCAGCTGCACTGGGGCCAGCACTGCCCATCAGTGCATTTGCAGTAGTCGCAGGCTGGTCACTGCAGCCAGCTGGGCTGAGGACC
Organism: Ursus maritimus; assembly: GCF_017311325.1. Classification (NCBI taxonomy): domain Eukaryota; kingdom Metazoa; phylum Chordata; class Mammalia; order Carnivora; family Ursidae; genus Ursus; species Ursus maritimus. The sequence goes on from NW_024424564.1 coordinate 19,529,422, forward strand.
GGCCTACCCACCAGTTCCCCCAGATCGTGGCCTAGTTACCACAGGAAGGTACACACAGCTCACACACTGGACACCCTTGGAGTGCCTGGTTCTGTTGACAGGGTGGGGGGAAGGGTTGTGTTACAGGGCACCACAAAACCTTTTCTACACAAGGCCACTAATTTCAGGACCAGGAGACATGGCTGACCTACCTAATACAGAGAAACAAACACAAAGAGTAGGACAAAATGAGGAAACCGAGGATTATGTTCCAAATCAAAGACAAAGACTAAGACAAAACCTCAGAAAAAGAACTAAAGGAAATGGTTTACCTGATACAGGGTTCAAAATCATGATCATAAAGATGTTCACCAGATGAGAGAAGAACAGATGAACTAAGGGTAAACTTCAACAAAGATAAGGAAAATATAAAGAAGAGCCAATCAGAGCTGAAGAATACAGTAAATGAAATGAAAAATACACTAAAGTCAACAGCAGATTAGAGAATACAAAAGAATGAAATCTGCAATCTGGAAGACAGTGTAGTGGAAAGCATGCAAGCTGAACAACAAAAAGAGAAAAAGAACTAAAAAATGAGGATAGGTTAAGGGACCTCTGGGACAACATCAAGCATATTAACATTAACATTATAGGGGTCCCAGAAGGAGAAGAGGGAGAGAAAGAGGCAGAAAACATATCCTGAGAATTAATAACTGAAAACTTCCCTAACCTGAGGAAGGGAACAGACATCCAGATCCAGGAAGTGCACAGATTTCCAAACAAGAGGAATCCAAGAAGGTCCACACCAAGATATATATTCATCAAAACATCAAAAATTAAAGATTAAGAGAATGTTAAAATCAACTAGTTATGAACATGGGAAACCCTATAAGGCTATTAGCTTATTTTTCAGCAGAAACTTTGCAGGCCAGAAGAGAGTGGCATGACGTAAGACTGCCACGGAAAAAACCTACAACCTTCTGGAAAAAACCTACAACCAACATTACCTAGAAAGGTTATCATTAAGAACTGAAGGAGGGATAAAGAGTTTTCCAGACAAAAAAGTTAAAGGACTTCTTCACCACTAAACCAGCCTTACAAGAAATGTTAAAGAGACTTCTGTAAGTGGAAAAGAGAAGGCCATAACTAGAAATCAATTATACCTAGAGAAATTAAAGGATAAATAAAATAAAAGTAGTGAAATATGTGACATATAAACTGTAGAGGAGGGAGTAAAAATGTAGTACTTTTAGAATGTGTTTGAACTTCAGTGATGACTATTAAATTAAGACAGACTGCTATATACGTAGGATGTTATATATGAACCTCATGGTAACCACAAACCAAAACCTAAAGTGGATACACAAAAAATAAAAAGGAATCCAAGCATACCACTAAAGAAAGTCATCAAATCGCAAGGGAGGAGAGCAAGAGAAGAAAGGAACAGAGAACTACAAAAACAACCAGAAAACAATGAACAAAATTGAAGTACCTATCTATCAATAATTCCTTTAAATGTAAATGGACTAAATGCTCCAATCAAAAGACAAAGGATGACCTAATGGTTAAAAAAAAAAAACAAGATCTAATTATATGCTGCCCACAAGAGACTATTTCAGATCTAAAGATTCATACAGGCTAAAAGTGAAGGGATGGAAAAAAATATTCCATGCAAATGGAATAAAAAAAAAAAAAGCTGGGGCAGCAATACTTTTATTAGACAAAACACACTTTAAGACAAAGACTAAAAAGAGACAAAGAGGGCCTTACAAAATGTTGAAGAGATCAATCCAACAAGAGAATATAAGAATTTAAATATCAATATACCCAACATAGGAACACCTAAAAATATAAAGAAAATATTAACAGACATAAAGGCCAAAATTGAAAATCATACAGTAACAGTAGGGAACTTTTTACACCCTACTTGTATCAATGGACAGATCAACCAGACAGAAAAATCAATAAGGAAACAGTGGCTTTGAAGGACACGTTAGACCAGATGGACTTAACAGATATACAGAACACTTCATCCAAAAACAAAATACATTCTTTTCAAGTGCACATGGAATATTCTCAAGGACAGATCATGTTAGGCCACAAAATAAGACTCAATAAATTTAAGACTGAAGTCATACCAAGTATCTTTTCTGACCAAAATGGTATGAAACTAAAAATAAATTAGGAGAAAACTGGAAGAAAAACGAACATGTAGTGGTAAACAACACGCTTCTCAGCAATGGGTCAACGAAGAAATCGAAGCGGAAATAAAAAAATACTTGGACATAAATGAAAAGGGAAAGAATGGTTCAAAATCTTTGGGTTGCAACAAAAATGGTTCTAAAAGGGAAGTTTATAGTGATACAGGCCTACCTCAAGAAATAAGAAAAATCTCAAACAATCTAACCTTATACCTAAAGACAAAGCCCAAAGTTAGCAGAAAAAAGGAAATACAGATCAGAGCAGAAATAAATGAAATATAAACTAAAACAATAAAAAAGACCAATGAAATAAAGAGCTGGTTCTTTGAAAAGAGAAACAAAATTGACAAACCTTTAGCCAGCTTCCGCAAGAAAAAAAGAGAATTGAAATAAATAAAAAATGGAAGAGAAGGTACAATGGACACCACAGGAATACAAAGAATTGTAAGACTACTAAAAACAATGACATGCCAACAAATTAGAAGAAACTGAAAAGTGATAGTAATCAAAACATTATGGTACCGTCACAAAAACAGACACACAGATCAACAGAGCAGAACAGGGAGCCCAGAAATAAACCCATGCTTATATGGTTAATCTTCAGCAAAGCAAAAGAATATATATTAAGGAAAAGACAGTCTCTTTGAAAAATAGTGCTGGAAAACCAGACAGCTACATGAAAAAGAATGAAACTGGACCATTTTTATACCATTAACAAAAATAAACTCAAATAAACTGGAAAGGTGCTTGACATCAATAATCATCAGGGAAATGCCAAAAAAACCACAACACCCCCCCCAAGAGACATTATCTTGCACCTGTCAGAATGGTTAGCATCAAAAAGATAAGCAATAGTAAGTGTTGGCGAGGAAGTGGAGAAAAGGGAATCTTTGTGCACTGTTGGTGGGAATGCAAATTGGTGCAGCCACTATGGACAACAGTATGGAGCTTCCTCAAAAAATTAAAAAGAAATACCGTATTATCCAGTAATCCTCGTACTGGGTAATTTACCTGAAGAAAACTAAAACACTAATCTTTAAAGACAGATTTATCCCTATGTTCACGGCAGCATTATTTACAATAGCCAAGACAAGGAAGCAACCTAAGCATCCATCGACAGATTAAATAAAGAAGATGTGGAAATATATACAATGGCATATTAGACATAAAAAAAATGAAATCTTGCCATTCACAACATGGATAGACCTAGAGAGTATTATGCTAAGTGAAACAAGTCAAACAGAGAAAAATAAATGCCACGTGGTTTTACTTTTATGTGGACTCTAAAAGCCCAAAAAGTTAACAAACAAACAAGCAGAAACGGACTCATAAATACAGAAAATGAACTAATTGTTTCAAGAGGGGATGGGGAGATAGGTTAAAAAGATGAAGGGGATTAAGAGGTTCAAACTTCCATTTATAAAATAAGTCAAGGTGATGACAAGTACAGCATAGGGAATATAGTCAATAATATTGTAATAACTGTATAATGAAAGATGGTTACTACACTTATTATAGTGGGCATTTTGTATGTAATTGTTGAATCACTATGTTATATACTTGAAACTAATATATAATAATAATAAGAATACATAAAGCATCTCTCTTTCAAAGAATCTCCAAGGTAGAGCAGTTAAGCCTCTATACAATTTTATATATATACATATAAAGAACATATATTATATATAAACACATACACACTTCCTGAGCTGTGGCTATTAGCTATTATTTTTATTCCAAAATTGGGACAGAACTCTTGCTTATTAGTAATACCAAAACTCTAAGAACTCATTAACTATCCTTCAGAAGAACTTTTCTGATTTAATAACTTGACTCAAAACATAATAGTGATGACCTAAAGAATATATAATCTGAGGTATATAGAAAATTATTAGTATGTACTTCTGGAAAGATTAAGTATACTATCAAGTAGTTATATGTTAACAGGTTCTCACATCTTGTGTCCAAAATGAAACTCCTGTAGATCTCCTTTTCTCTCTTGGTCGCCGTCGTTCTCGGATTGATTTAGGTTGTGATTTATCTTCGCCTTCTTTTTCCTCTTCTCTTTTTTCTCCCTCTGTTAAAGATTACAATGAACCACATGGTAGTAATGTATCTTGACAGTATTTTATAAGAAAAACATAATAACAATTCAAAGTCAACCTCCTTCACGAAGCCTTCTAAAATTCTCCAATCAGAATTATTTTTTGCCCTTCTCAGTGCTCCTATAAAACACATGGTTTAAACATGTATTTGTATCTCCCACTGGAGAGGTTCTTGATCAAGACAAGAGTTTTAATTATTTCATTTTCCTGGTGCCTCATACAAAACTTTTGCCAAAAGACACACTTAATTATGTGCTGGATAAAAAAAAAATTGAATCCTATGAAGAGAATAGGGCTTGAGTTATTAATGTCTGATAGGGAGAGACAGTTACTAAACCCAAAGTTAACACTTCAAGGAAACCAGTTCTTAATGATGGAAGAACTAGCAGGCATCCAAGTTTATCAGTTTCTGTTTCTACTATTTCCAGTCCTCATTCAGTAGTAGAATAAATACAGTATTCATTTCATTTCTATTAAAATCTAAGAACAAAGCCTTTTTTTCTGGAAAAAATATTTATATTTTATTAAAAACAAATCAACATAAAATAGATATAGTCTCAAAATTTGTTTCCTTCCTAGGACAATTAAAATAGCTTTAGACTTACATACTAAAAAAAATATTAGGGCCTTTAAATTTGTTTTAAAAAGCAGACATCTATGTGGAACAAAGTAATGTTAAAAATTACTTTTTAAAAGTTTCCTTGTGTCATTAGCAAGGAGTCACAGCAGAAGAAAATTCTAAAATTATAGTATTCAGAGGGTTTTTTAAGAGTTTGTTTAGAGCAACGATCTCAAACTCCAATGCTTACAGTGGACTTCCAGATAACATAAATGGATAAAATAGGTCAGGGGGGGCACTTTTCCAAGTAGTGTGGGGCTGCTAACTGTTTGGCTCTAGCCAGTTGCTGGTATGTGAGAATTTTTAGACCCACTGTTGCTAAATCTTCCAATTTTTCAATAGAAGATGAAAATCTAAACTTTTATTGGCTCAAAAGTTTTACAAACATTATGTGGGCCTCACACTCAGTGGTTTAAACAACTGAAGGGATGCCTGGGGGGCTCAGTTGGTTGAACCTTTGACTCTTGATTTCAACTCAGGTCATGACCTCAGGGTCATGGATCGAGCCTCGCATAGGGCTCTGTGTTTAGCTGAGAGTCTGCTGCTTGAGATTTTCTCCTTCCCTCTGCTTCTCCCACAACTCACATATGCATGCTTTCTTTCTCAAATAAATAAATAAATCTGAAAAAAAAAAAAAAAAAAAAACTATTTCTGACCAAAAAAAAGTCAGCTGAAAATTAAGAAAAACTTAATTTTCTGAAGTTTATCCTATATGATGATTGATATTGTCATGACTAATACTATGAGATTTTCTTTTAAAATATAAAATGCCTACAATTAGAAATGATTTTATGTAGTACCCACCTCTGATTTAAAGTAGAAATTATTAAAATTTAAATAGGAAGTTTATATTAGGAAATGTTAAGAGTGATCACCAATATGCCAAGCATATAGCTGAAAAAGAAATCTATTTCTCAAGAATAAGCTTTAATAAAAACATTTTTGTTTTAGCAAGGAAATTACATGTGTATGTGATTTTAGTTTAAAACAATTTCACGCACAAAAAATTTAAGAACTATGATCCATGCAATAGGCAAGAAATAAGGGACTAATGAACTGGTCCTAGAAATAGTCTCCTATCAGTTCTTCTATATTGACTTGTTTCTATGTTGGTGGACATAAAAATTTTTGTGAAGTCTTGGATTATAAAGATATATGTATCAATTATAAAGATATATGTATCAACACAAAGATATCAATGTATCAATATAAAGATATGTATCAATTATAAAGATATATGTATCAATCCATTATAAAGATGTATGTATCAATAAGAATTTTTGTGAAGTCTTAAATTATAAAGATATATATCAATATGTATCAATCAAAGATATACATAATTTTCTATTTTTATTTTCTACTCGTCTCATTCTCATCCATCATATTCTTTCTGAAAGAATGGCAGAATGATTCCCAGTTTAGAATGCTGTTTTTTTCTGTTGAACTATAAAAGAAAAAGAAAAAAAAATGGATTCAAAGGATTATTTGTAGGAAACAAAGTGTTTAAAAAATTTAGCCTTCTTACCTCTTTCATTTTCTTTTGTTAATCCTCTGGAGTAAGCAGAAGTTATACCTACAAGACTATTTGGCCTGTTTAGTTGACTTGAAGCATAAAGTGAACTGCTCATGGTAGAAATAGAAGAGGATGGAGTGGTTGAACTTGAAGTTGACACTGGTCTGTAACGTTGGTAAGTCTGCGAAAATATTACAATTAATACCCATTTAAAATATTAAACAGTTAAAAACATATACACATTTAAATTCATTTTAAAGGAAAAATAATGTTCTAATCATCTTGAAATAATTCAGATTTCTCATTAAAATCCTTTTGAGTATTTTGTATATGGTCTGTTGGTATATAAATCTCTTGTATTCTGAGAGTCATAACAACTATTCATACTATTTGACCTAGCTATGTTGTTGGTATACTATTACCTCATCATATGTTCTAGAGTACTTTTGTTTATATTCATCTTCTCTTGATGTTTCTGACTCCTTCTTTTCTTCTTGTTTCTCTTTATCCTGTTTTTCTTTTTCCTCTTTTTCTTTTTCTTCATTTTCTTGTTCTCTGGTTCGGGTAGAACGACTTCTTCCTATTGTTTTTTCAGCTTCCTGAAGATCAGTCAATGTTACGCCCTGTATGCAAAAAAGGTAAATTTAATAATGAGAGACATTATAGCTTGTTTCAAAGAAATATTTTATAAGTAGACAAATTTAATATGAATGTATTAAAAAGAAATTGAAACAGAATTTCTACTTGGCAAGTCACATTCATTCTATGAAGAATCATCATGAGTAAGCACAATAATAGGTACTGGGAAAGATACAAAATGTGTGTAAGAAATAGCCTCTATATTCAAGAAATTAACAAAAACAAAGGGGAGGTGACAGAAGTAACACATGAATTCCTAAGAAGTTCAGAGAAAAAAGGAAAAACTGGCATATACACTGTTTATATACTGAATTTATATGTATCTATGTTTTTATGTATATATTTGCAGAGAAAATTTTGGTAAAAGAAATAATTTTTGAAGGATAAGCCTTGAAGAACAGGTTAAGATTTCAAGAAGTAAAGGTACAAAGACAGAAAAAATATGTTAAGATCTTAGCAAATAGTTCAGCCTGAAATGTGAATAAGAGTAAGGATTGAGGAGCTGAATCTGGACTTTGGAGCTCCTCAACTGTAGGAAAGGATACACATAGGATAAAAGGACAGTGATATATTAGATATAATTAGAATGGTAAGGAGGTTAAGGAGATGATAACTAGACTGAATGACATTTTCCTCATACTTGTATATTAGCTGTTTGAAATATCTAACATAATAGACCTATTCCCCACAACTCCAAATATTCATAGAATTCTTTAATAATCAGACATATTGATTAATTAACACTTATTGAATACTCTGTGCCAGGCACCATCTTAGTAACGACAACAAAAAAATATTCAAAGACATACAAAGGCATATGCTAATTGGATTAAATATAATATTAACAATGTGACTACGTACAAAAGGCTAGGGCAGGATTATTAAAGCAGTCTTTATTTTTAAGATTTACCCACATTATATACTGATATCGATTCATTCTTTTTTTTTCTCAGTTTTTAAAAATTTATTTAAGTAATCTCTACACCCAATGTGGGCCTCGAACTCACCACCCCAGATCCTCTGACTGAGCCAGCCAGGCGCCCCAATGACATCAATATTTTCAGAGAAGTGAAAAAGAGAAAGGTAATTTGTTTCGAAGTTTTATATATTATACACATTAAATATACCTGTGTTGATCTTCTAGACTGTCTTGCTTGTCTAGATCTTGCTTTTCTTTGGGATTCAGACTCTTCGTCTCTAACAGGAGTGAGGTATGATCTACAGTAATAAGTAAAAACTGTTAGTTGGAGATACAATATCTGTGAATATAATTACATATGAATGTGTGAATGAATACAAATTTAAGCATTTTAATGGGTTTTAAGAAGAAGTCTTCAAAAATGGTTACATCCACTGTGAAAAGTCAACAATAGAATCTGATAAAATTTTTAGACTGGAAATAATCACATTAACTTATATTTTTCAAGTTTCTACTAACTATAGTTTTTGGTTTTTTTAAACCATGTGACATCAGTCCTCTTAGCCCCTTTTTTGATTCCCTGCAATATCAGGCTAGATGATATGTGAAGTTATCTGGCTAAACTCTAGCCTGTCAATGTCTTCTTATAGTAGAATGGTTAGGACTGAAGGCAACATTCAACATATGGGATGACTTAGTGAGCAAGCAACACTCCCTGAATTCCTGCCACTGTGTATTTATTAATGATGTTTTTGGCAGACATCATACTCTCGTTCACACTACAAGTTCTCTAAAAAGTCAAGTGCTTTTATACATAAACTGCTTTAAAATCAGCATCTTATTCCTGGTTACTGATTTTCTGATATAAAGAGGACTTAATATTTAGCTTCACTACATCTCATCTTACACATCTGAGCCTATGTTCCATCCTGTCACAGAATATGCACTATTTTATGAGCATGCAATCTATGTCAAGAGATTAGTATTTAATTAATTAAAGGGTTGAATAAGCAAAGATAAGACAGAGCCCTGCAACACAACAAAAAAACTTCCTTCCGATGATCAATATTACTTGGGAAGTTCAATCATTAATACTTTATGTATTTATATTACCATCTAATTCACATTTCTCAGAGAATACTCAGAAGTAGAGTATCTCTATTTTCTATTCTGTTTATTAAATTTATCTAGTTTATACCACTCTGCCTCTTCCCTCCAAATGCTATTTTTTAAAAAGGCTTTTTAGCTTTAGTATGCTTTCCAATTGGTAATTCATTCTGCTCTTTAAACTCCCTAACTATTCATGTATCTATAGCAAACTTCAGAATTTATTCTTGGTTTTATGCCTCATCTTTTACTTTTTCTATGTATCCTTTAAAGCTCTAAGTTCAGAGAGTACACCACATCTCAACCTCCTTAGAATAATTTTTAGTTTTTTCAGAGTTCTTTTGGAGAGCCCCATCCCTTTTGATTTACCTTTCTCTTCCTTCACACTCTTCAGTTTTTAGAAATCTGTCTTCTAAAACCAGAATACATGATTCATTATTCCTAGGATTTACCTCCTTGAGTAATTAACCCTAAGATGACAAGGTCACTTGTCATCCAAAATCTAGTTGCCTTAATTCCATCAATTAACTGCTACTTATTGGTTAAAGTTAGTTCTAGAAGACTGGTTTTCTGTGTTGCTTCTAATCTAATTACAGATAAACTTTAACCTAGGTAAGTCAAGAACTTCTCTAGAGGGTGTTTTTGATTGAGACATCCAACAAATTTAGAGAAGGATGAGAATCCTCTCCCTACTTTTTTTTTTGACTTAAGTTGTTTTTATCACCTGGTTTGAGAAAATGTCACCTGATCTTTCTACTTGGCTGAATAACTTATGGCACTATTTCATAATGATATAATTGATTTTTTTCTCTTTATCCATATGTTCTCTATCATGTTTTCACCTCTAGGTTTCTACAATAGCCTGAAAGATTACGTCTTTTTGCTATTACAGTAGCACTACTCATATAAATCAGCCACACCTCATGAAGCATTAGAAGAGTTCTTAACTAAATTTGGCTTCTACTAAAACAGTGGTACAGATTTAAGTTTACAACCTAAAATTTTAATTAAAAAAATTAAATGTCTAATTATTTTTCTATTACTTTTATTATTTATTTTTTAAAAGATTTTTATTTATTTATTTGGCAGAGAGAGAGAGAAGAGTGCGCACGCATGGGAGAGCATAAGCAGGGGGAATGGCAGGCAGAGGAAGAAGCAGGGTCCCCACTGAGCAGGGAGCCTGATGTGGGGCTTGATCCCAGGACCCTGGGATCATGACCTGAACCTAAGGCAGACGCTTAACTGACCGCGCCACCCAAGCCCGTTTTCTGTTACTTTTAATTTGTCCCGTGTCCAGGGCATGGAAAAAATTCACTAAACGAAACATTTTAGTTATCAACATTTCTTTAGTTTGACTTTCTTTTAGAGATTCTGCAACACATGGCTTCATCTGTACCAATGCACAGATCCAAAGAGATGAGCAGAATTGGTAGGATACCTGCCCTCTTGCTGGTCCATGATGCTCTAGCTGCACTAAGCTTGGTAGTTCTCTCTCTCTCTCACTGTTTTATAATTTTCATTCTGTCTATATACCAACTCTTGTGAGTTTTAAGCTTTTTATTTAGATATAACAGATATTTAAAAAACCAGATATAACAGATACTTCCTATTTTTATAACAACTCCGGTGATTTTCCTAGGACGAGTAATTTAAAAGGTGAAAGAGAGTAACAATAAACTTGTTATTATAGTTTCAGTTTAAGAAAATTAATTCTGAATATAGTGAGGAGCTTCTTTGTGGCAGAAGTTGGTCATATGTATTTGGAAAATGCTTACATTCTAACCTTCTCTAGGAAAATCACAACATGTTAAAGGCTCTGAGAAGAACTGAAAGAAGAAACCTGTTTAACCGTGTTTAACTATGCATTTCTTTAAGATCATTTAAGTAAAAAATATTTTTCTTTTGTGGTACACCTGCTACATGTGGAAAGTGCTCTGTAAAGCATCAGCTTGAAAAATATGTCCTGATGGCTATTTTTTTAGCCAATCACTTAGTACTTATTTATGCATCTACTGCCCCTACATAATTTATTGCTTTTTGGACTTCTCCCAGATGAGGGGAAGAAAAAAAAAAAAATAAAAGGAGATGAAACCTCAATGAAATAGCGAATCTGGTTCAACAGAAAAACTTTATAGCAGCTTAGATGGCTGCATGCATCATTTCAGTATTTCATGAACTGCTATGAAAGTAAAGCATGAACATGGACTTCTGAATCTGACTCCCCTATGTAATGGTCAAAATTCCCACATTTAGTTTAGAACAGGGAAATCTGCATTGCCATTTGCCCTTTTGATCTCCAAGGCAATCAACCATCACACTTTCTTGTTCAAAAGAACGATTCTTTTTCAAGTTTCAAGTTGCCATAAAAGTTAAATATATTTATGGTATCTGGTTTAACATATATACATAGGTCAATGGGATAAAAATTCCTAAATGGAAGACTTACAATTTCTGTTCATTTAAATTTTCCATACATTTGCTCCAAATTAGCATAAGAATCCAGCCTATCAATTTGTAATACACAATGTATTTCCTATTATTTTAAGAGTCCCCATCTGGTATTCAGTTCCTTTCTCTCTCTTGGGGTTCCTGTATAGAACAGACCTCTATGAAGAAAATTAATTCATATATTTTATGTGTTTTTAATTAAAAAGAGCTGACCAGGGCACCTGGGTGGCTCAGTAGGGTGGGCGTCTGCCTTCAGCTCAGGTCATGACCCCAGGGTCCTGGGATCGAGTCCCACACTAGGCTCCCTGCTCAGTGGGGAGTCTGCTTCTCCCTCTGCATGACCACCAAACAGCAGAATATATCAGTCAAAATCCACTGCTGCCTTAATCATTACTATATCATACTGTCATACTGGATCTCTTTTATAGAACTATATAGGGTGCATAATTTTACTCCTTAGCTGTCTCAGATTGCTTACTATTTTCCGTGCAAAGGTTATTTTTAAATTACGAATTTTCCAATAATTCCAATTATTCTATATATTTTTAATTTCACTTTCTTTTTTAAAAAAGATTTATTTATTTTGGGGGGGGTGCAGGAGGGGAGGCACCCAGGGAGAGGTAGAGAGAAAATTCCAGCAGACTTGCTGCTGAGTGGGGACCCTGACGTAGCGCTCCACTTTACGACTCTAGGATCATGACCTGAGCCAAAATCAAGAGGAGGACACTCAACTGACTGAATCACCCAGGCACCCTAATTTCGCTGACATTTATTGGCTGAAATATTCATATTTACTTATAATATTTATATTTTGGGTAGTCAACAAATTACATTTTTAAAAAACTGAAAACCACTTGTTTTTCTTTCAGCTTTTTTCTTTGCAGAGGGAAGAAAAATGAGCAAATGCAAGCTGGCTGAGCCAAGGGAAAAAGGTGTTAAGAAAATAATTATACAAAGCAACAGTTCCATGTGAATTCATGCTACAAATAAGAACTTATTAGTAAGATACTGTTTTGTAGTTTGAAAAGACTGGAGAACTAGAAATATTTTAAAAATGAAAGAATTTGCTATTATGCTCCATCTATTTAAAGCTAGTTTCTCTTCTATACTCCCCACCCTGCAACCACCATTAAACCACTGGAAATCTTTACTAATAAAAACAGATTCCTCACCTAATCCTGATCAATTAAAATAACAAAATTCAAGAATCCTGTGGAATTTAATAGTTAGTATGGTAACTTTATATAATATCTGAAAGTATATATGTAAGGATACCTAAAATGGCATAAATGTATTAACTTATCTTTTTTTACGCACAATATATATTTAAATCCTAATATGTACATTTTGAGGACAAATATTCAACCATATACATTTCAAAACCATTAACGAAATTTAATTGAAGGACAAAAGAGGCCAACAATGTATTCAAAACTGCAAACAATTACCTGACATGAAACAAAACACAAACATTAATATTATCACAAACATCACTGAAACAGAGTAAGACAAAGAAAACCTCTGTAATATGCACCAGGAAAAATTTCATACACATTTTGTTTCTTATGCTATCAAAATCTGTTCTGTTCTATTAATATCTCCAAATATTTAATTCTCAATCTTTAATGTCTTCCAGTATTAATCCCAAAAAGTTGAAACTCAACTCTCTCCAACAACTTTAAAATAAAGAAATCTGAGGTTAAGAATCATAATTTGTTTGCTCTGAAATAACTGATGATTCCAGGAAGATACTCATTAGGCTCTGTCACTGGAAACATTTTTAAAAGCATGGAATCCTAGAAATAGAAAGTATTCTAGAAGTCAAAAATTATATAAATCAAATACCTCATTTTACAGAAGAAGAAATTCTGACCTGAAGAGCACTCTAACCTTAGGATTAAAGCAGAGCAAGGAGTAAAAACCTAACGATTCCTGACCTTTTTTCCTTCACTCCCCCTACACCATAAAAGCAAAGTCCTCAAATTTATTTTCATTAGAAAAGAATGATGGATGCTTATGATCCTCTAATTTCTGTTGGCTATATGGCCTTACCTGAAAACACCTCAAAAGCCTAAAAATAATTTAAATTTAGAAAAATGAAGAATTAAATTATGGTATGACCTATACTGATATTCAAATCACAAAATGTTAATTGCTTATAATAATTTCATCATAAAAATAGAAATAAAACATAAACAGTGGTAGAAAATAAAGATGCAATGACAGAAAATTTTTAACATTAAAAAAATTTAATGTCTTCTTACTTTTCATATATTCACCACAAATATTACTGCAAGGATACTGATTCTTTGCTAGGCACCAGAGATAAAGACTGCATATGAACAGTACATGCCAGAAATAAGAGAAAGTTGATCTGGTTGGTATTTTTATAAAAAAAAAACAAACCAGTTATGCAGCTCATTTAATTTTGCAAGAATAAATATAGAAAAGGTCACGTTTAGTTTCCTAACACTTTCGTTTTCCTCAAGAGGGAAAGCAAAATTCAAAGCCAGGAACTAGGTATGATAGAAAAAAATACTGGACTAATTTCCTGTGAACTTGGGCTTTGCCTTAGTTCTCATACTAATTATATAAAAGTGGAAAAGTCACTTAATATCTCTGGGTCTTAGTCACCTTCTGTAAAGCAAGGATATCACAGGTAAGTTCCTTTCCACATTTGTGGTTCCATACCAATTAGCAGCAGTAGGAAGAAGTAAAGCAATGCTCTTAACATTTAAGCACACAAAATCAATTCACAAATCCTTTAAGAAACTTAATTAATGAGTGCCTTTTGTGTGCTAGAATTAAAACTAAGTGAATGTACTCAATGTACTTAAAAATTACTTGGCTTACACGTATGCCTAAGAAACCTTTCTTCAAGAGAATCTTAAAAGGAAAATCTCAAAAATAACAAGAACAAAAACAGTTAAAATACATCAAACTTTTTAATAATGGGGAAACATAGAGAAGAATAAAAAATCTGTTTTCATCAGTTAGATCTAGTCTTCCATGAGTCTGATTGGGTGTGTTTAGATCTTCATTACAAAAACATCTTGAACTAGAACAACCATTAAAAAAATGAAGATGGCTAAGAAGACATGTGTCTGGCTCACTGCCTTGAAATGAAAACATCAATTCTGTCAGAGGGAGTCACCAAGCCTAAATGCTAGTAATTGCCCATTATATCAGTCTACACAGTTCTGAGGTGATACAGGTTACTTCATTTATTAACCTACCAAAGAGATGGTCACCGACTTGACAAGATTAAAAAGCAAAACAAACAATTTTCATCACTGGGCAAGACAGATCAGCAGTCCTGTGAGGACCTTTACACACCTGCGTCTCTCCCTGACCTCTGAAGTGGAGGAGACAGTGCCAGCAGTAGTTGTAGTCAGGGTTGTGGTTGAGGCTGCAGCATTTACAACAGTTGGAGCAACAGGGATGGTCAATGCCGTAGGAACACTGTCCTTTTCTTTTTCAGTACTATCCTCAGCCCACAAACGATTTGAGGTACTATCGCATCATAAGCAGCAACACAAAAAGAAAAAAGGGAAACAGCTAAACAATGAAAGCACTTTCTAGCAGCTGAAACATGTGACTACAGGGATGGATTTTTTTAAAACACAAGGTAGGACGTCTTTCAACTATGAACCAAAAAGCTCACCCAGAGCTGTCAAAGGAGAAATTTACATTTTAAGCTGCCTGATTCAAGGAAGTTAATACTTCAGGAACTTAATTTTTCCCCCAGACATGCATAATTGCCTCTTTTGGGAACCAATTTTTGATTGTAAATAATTTTAATGAGGTAAATGAAAAAATCCAGAGCCCCACAATCTTCTAAACAAAAATGCATGCACATACATAAGCACACAGTAGGCCTGAACACAAAATGTATCTGTGACTCACCTGCTTTGTGTGCCTGCTGAGGAAGAACCCGTTGTAATCTTTGTAGTAGTGCTTGTGCTGGAAAGCAGGCTTTTCTGAAGCCCAGCTGCAGAGGTAACTGTTGGTGTTGATGTGGTGCTTGGAACACTAGAACTAATCAAATCATCTGGTCTTCTACCAAAGGAGCAACTAAAGGAAAGAGTCATATCTATATAGGATGTGTTTGTATGTGTATTCTATAGTTAATGTCTATATATTATACAGATTGACAAGGCTAGGAAAAATCTAAAAAACTGTGTTCCTAAATACACCACCAGCTCTAGCACCAAGAGTTGCATCTACAACTTGCTAGGAGTCTGGATGATTTCACTAATTTGGTAGTGTATCATTTTACTACCTCCCCCCTCCCTCAATAGGACTCAAAGGTGATCTGATCTGGTATTTTTCATTCCTGGACTGTTACAGACCATATGGTCATGCCAGGCTGGGTCTGAGAAAAACACTTAGGTTTGGTTTTACTCAGGGAAAGTAAAGACGGACCTTTTTGAAGAAAAGTGTTTCAGCAGTGAGTCACATCCTTAGGAGTGACCCATGCCTATATTATACTTGTTCATCTTCTTTTTGGCTGTTTTTAGCAGAGAAAATATTTAAAGCCCCCCCCCCCCACCATGTGATTGTTACCATCATTTCAATTCAAGACACTTCCATATCTCTGAGTTCTCAGAAAGGCAGAAACTTCCAGGTCACTAAATAATGATCAAATCAATGAAGACACTGATCTATTTCAACTGCTCTAGTTAATTATATAAGGAATTCCTTTTAAATATGCTACAATCTAAAAGATACTCCCTAATATATCAAATCTAATGAAATTTATATATATATGATAGGAAGGCATAAGTAGAAGTAAATTTTCACCCATCTTTAAATATATCTTCTGGGTCTTTAAATGATATTTTATTTAAACAACAAAAGACATACTTATAAAAGCACACATTTTCTTATGATATTAAATTGAGGGCTCCAAAGAAACTGCCTCATATTTTTATAAAAGACATGAAAGTTATTCAAGAATTATATTACCTTTTATGATAAGTTGATCCTTCATTAACTGAGCTATTCTTTTTGAGATCATCTTCCCATTTTCTTCTTGTATAGGAACTACTTGTTCGCAAACTTGAGGAATCTCTGTGAAAAGAACATCCTTCAAATTCTGGTATATAATTTTAAAATAGGGTTAAGAAAGCTGTATATTAATAAACATTAGTAGAAGCAGAAACTTCTGCCCGGGAAGGGAAAATTCCTCGGGAAAACACTTTGGCATTAAGAAGTGAAAGTAATTCTAGTTCTAAGATTCCATCCCTAGCGTATAATAATCCTAATTATAGGGGGAAAATTAAGATGTTTACAGAAGTTTTACTTATGATCACAAAATATGGGGAGGGGGTGGAGCAGAGAGAGAACCCCAGGCAGGCACAGAGCCCAACACGGGGCTCAATCTCACGACCCTGAGATCATGACCTGAGCTGAAATCAGGAGTTGGATGCTTAACCAACGGAGTCACCCAGGTACCCCAATAAAAATTTCATAGTAAAAACAAAGCAAATCATAATGAATCCACCTGTTTTCTTTCTCTTCAATGTCAGATGTACTGGCTAGTCGTCTTGGTATTGTAGGTGCAACATATGCGAGCCTAGTTCCTTTACTATCTTTCTCCTACACAACAGGAAAAAATAATGAGTAAAAATAAATCTGTATGATGATTACAGGAGCTGCTAAAAGTATTAAGGAAAGAGTATTCGACAATGTACAATTATACAGCCATCACAGTTTACTTTTTTAGTATTTTTCCAAAGTTCCTAGCTATACTCTAAAATTAATGTCTATCAATAGTACTATAAACACTAAAGGAAAGCCTGTTTAAACCAATTTTCTTTTCTTTCTCCTTTAATCTAGAATTACAGTATTTTAATATAAGAAAAAAAATTCCTCCACATTTTAATGACTTTTTCTAAACTTCTATAACAGATTATATAAGGTAATGCAATATAATAAAGTAAAATATTCTTATTTTTCCAGAGAAATAAGGTCTCAAAAATGGTTGACTGGTAAGTCCCAATTATTTGTTATGTAAGTTATTTACTACTTTGATATAACATTAAAATATTCAGAACAAAAATTACTTAAATTATATTTATCCAAATCTGGTTGAGACTGTAGTATTAGCAAGGGCATCTGATACATTCCCACTATACTGTCATTAAGTACTCAGAAAATAATTGGGCAGTCAATTCATACAAAACAAAAAACATTAAAATTACTTCATGAGAAATTCCATTTCTGAATTTCTGATACAAAGAAACACTTTTTTTTTTTTTTTAAAGATTTTATTTATTTATTTGACAGAGATAGAGACAGCCAGCGAGAGAGGGAACACAAGCAGGAGGAGTGGGAGAGGAAGAAGCAGGCTCATAGCAGAGGAGCCTGATATGGGGCTCGATCCCATAACGCCGGGATCACGCCCTGAGCCGAAGGCAGACGCTTAACCGCTGTGCCACCCAGGCGCCCCACAAAGAAACACTTTTAAATAGAGGAAGGAAACTATATGGAAAAAAGTCCAAGCACTGAAAATGCAATAGAAAATAAATAATCCAGCTATATAAAGTATCACTGAATGAACTGTAGTACATTCTATTTGATATTATTTATAATTTAATACTACCTTTCCAAATATAGTTATTAAAACTACTCCATTAGAAGGAGGTTGCTTTTGATGTATCAGATGAAAAAGGAGATAAAAATGCAGATACTGGATATACTCCCAGGAGTATAATTACATTCTGGAATAAATAAATTCTAGAATAAATGCCCCTTAATACATTTTATTGTAAGCTCTCAAGTAGGATGAAGCATTCATTTGAGTATAATCTCATAATTTATTTTTTTGGCAAATACATCTGATTTCCCCAATACTTATAGAGGCACACTTCATTTTATTGCACTTAACAGCTATTGTGGTTTTTATAAATTGAAATTTGTTACAACCCTGCATCAAGCAAGTACATCCCAGCCATTTTCCAACAGCATTTGCTCACTTTATGTCTCTGTGTCACATTTTGGTGGTTCCCACAATATTTCAAAATATTTCAATTTTTTTTTAAAGGTTTATTTTTTTGTTTGAGAGAGAGGGAGAGAGCACACACACAAGCAGGTGGAGGGGCAGAAGGAGAGGGAGAGAGAATCTCAAGCAAACTCTGCACTGAGTGAGAAGCCTGGTGGGGGGCTTGATCTCACGACCCTGAGATCGTAACCTGAGCCAACACCAAGAGTCAGACACTTAACCAAAAGAGCTGCCCAGACACCCTCAAGCTTTTTCATTATTACATTTGCTATGATGATCTGTGATCAGTGATTATGACCTGCTGAAAGCTCAGATCAGGGTTAGCATTTTTTAGCTAAAAAGTATTTTTTAATTAAGGTATATATATTTTCTTTAGACATAATGCTACTGCACACTTAAGAGACTATAGTATAGTATAAATATATTTTTTTATATACAGTGGAAACAAAAATTCATTTGACTTCCTTTATTGCTGTGGTCTGGAGTCAAACCCATATCTCCTGACATATGCCTGTAATTCCATACTGACATCTGTTTTAGGTGGGTATATTTGTATTATCATGTAATTCATTAAGTCAGGTGAATTAAGCTAATACAGATCTAATAATGATATATAGTAGAAAATACATCAAATCTGATGTTCCCGGAAAACAAATTATTAGAGTTTTGATAGAAACCAGATTAGGAAATAGATTACCTTTTCTTTATTATCCAAAGAGGAGGAAAGCCTGGGACTTGAAGCTGAACGCATCACACCTGCAGTGTCTTTGTCTTTCTGAGCCTCTTTAGATGCTGTGATTTCTGCAAGTGCGCCATAACTGCCAGTCTTTCTAAGTCCTAACCTCCAAGATGCAGGAGACTCATCCTTTCTCTCTTCTTCTTTGGGGGAAACTTTTGTAGCTGAGGTTGGAAACTATTTTTATTTTATTTTTAAGGAAAAGAAAAAATAGTTATCAAGACTGGTCAATCCTTAAGCTGGAAATGACAAGTTTACAGATAATATGTCTCAAACTATAGTTAATATCAGGAGAAACACTTTTACTAAGTAGGTTAATGTCTTAGTAAAAAATGTAAAGATCTAAAACTGAAAAAAAAAATAGAACTACCTTTACAAAAGTTAGATTTAATAAAACACACTCCACACTTTATATCACACAGAAAAATTATGATGCAAATACAAAGAACAGAAATGAGCACACCATAAGGACTTTAAAACCATGCATCTTTGGAACCAATATTCATATTAAACTTGTTATGTTGTAACCTAATATAAATCCTTGCACATAGAAATGCCTCACCATAGATTTTTCACCCTTACTGGGCACAAGAACAATGCCAGTTTTGCGCAAGCCCTGCCTCCATGATGCAGGATCTACTGATTCCACCACAGGCATGATAGGAGCAATGAAATCATACTAAAGCCAATTAAAATAAGACAGGTAAAGAGATAAAGATTGAAAGCATAAAACCAGAAAAGGAAGTTATGAACAAAACACTTTTTTTAAAAAAGATTTTTATAACAAACGAAAACCCAATAACTGAGTAATGATCCAATCTTAAAAGTCACTGGGAGCAAGTTCTAGTTTTAGCATGAGAGAGAGATTCTGAAAGACTCTAATGAAGAAATTTCTGAAGCAGTTAAAGGCACCTGGAGCAGATGATGTTACAGTATATGAATGAGCAAACTTATGCATCTGAATTTTGTTTCTATTCATTTATATACTCGGGTTAAAAATTTTTAATCCAGCATAATCAACAAAAAGTAATAACTGGTGTATCTTCCACTTATGATATTTCATCAGTAATATTTTTAATATCATAGCCTTAAACTATTTGATTTTACCAAAAAATATTAATTTAAACATTTCAACTAAAAACTAATTTTTTAAACAAATACTTACTTCATTTTCAAGGCTTTCCAAAAGCCATAAAAATGAAACATCTGTTATCTTTAACTAGTTCATTTCATCAACTCACAGAGTTTAAATATTTAACCGCAATTAAGAATAGGTGAATATAGCAACTAACTAGTTCCTATAAATATAGGATATGGGTAATTAAAAAAAAACTAAACACTTTCCCCCATATTTATTGCCAAAGTTTGCTATAATTAGCAGTTTAAGAGGGCTTGTTAAAGCACCCAGGATGTGAGAGGGCTACTTCATAGACAAAACTATTGTGTAAGATACCTCTGGTACCTCCAGTAAATAATTCCTATTGATAGGGTCAAAAAAATAGACTCAAGATATACAGCATTCCCCAGTTCCTAAAATGTGCACTGAAGCACTCTAGAGTGCCAGGATAAAATCAGAAGGGCACTGCAGGGTATTCTGAAGTTTTAACAGAAAGTACAGTGACACCTGTTGGATGCTGCACAACTGCCATTGTTAACTTACTTGCACTTAACTACTTAAATGAAGCAGAGTGGGACTTCTTTTGGCCAATGAAAAAAAATTAATAAAATATTAAGCGTTTCCACTGACTGAGAAAGTCCAGGGCCGTCTGTAACATTTTATACAATAATAAAGGGACTGAGATGACTGGTTATTGGTTTCCGAGTCTAAAGTCAGAGCATCCAAGAATAGGGGTGGGCAAACTTTACTGTAAAGGACCAGATTGTGAATTATAGGCTTTTGCAAACCTTAGAGTCTCTGTTCTAACAAAACTTTATTTAGGTATGATGAAATCTGAATTTGTGTCACAAAATATTCTTTTGATTTTCCCAACCATTTAAAAATATTAAAACCATTCTAACATGTGGGCTGTACAAAAACAGGTAGTAGGTCAGCTTTGGCCCATGGACCATGGTTTGCCAATCCCTGACTTAGAACCTCCCCAAAACTGGAAATAAAATTACTCCTCCATGATAAAATAGGTAACCTAACATTTACTGAGTGTTACAACAGAAGCTAACATTTAATAAATATTTGTTCCTGTCAGGCCCTAAGCTTAAAAGTCCTTCACATGCGTTATCTCATTTAATCCTTGCAACCACCCAGTGAAATACTATTATTTCTGCTATTTTAGAATTGAGAAAAATGAGGCAGTATTATCAATTTTGAAACGGACATTTGTTGTACTGTAATGACTGATATATCTCCATTCTGTCTAATGTGAATTTGGATTTACTGGTTTATGTGTTTCAACGCTCCTCTCTATTTTACTTGGTCTATAAATGAACATCTCTGAAATACTCAACTATACCCACTCCCTGAAACTCTTCTTTTAAGCTTTTGTAAACAGTACACTGTTTTGACTTTCTTACTTTTCTGACCACCCACCTTTTTGGTCTTCTTGTTGTTGTTAGCACAGTCCTGTAACATAAGCATTTCAAGACTCTCCTCAGATCTCCTATCTTCCCTTTCTACTTTCTCCTCCTGAGGGCTGGGAATAGTCTTCTATACTTCCTCAGGCTAAATATTAACAGTACTCAGCTTATTCTCAACTTTGTTATCTTTAATTCAGCCTGACTCCTAAATTCCTAGTTCTCAATTTCTACTTACCTAAAGAATGATCTACCTGAAACTCAACATATTTCAAATCGAACACCTTTATTTCCAAATTGGCTCTCCCTCAGTTCCCTATTTCTGTTAGTAGCAACAATAAATTTCTTCACTTCCCAATATTTGAAACTTTGTAGTCCTGTTAGACTTCTTAGTCATCTTCCCCCATTTATAAATTAGGTGCCAAGTCTCTGAATCTCCTGTCCTTTATAAGACCACTGACACTTCTAGTTTATCATCTTGGGCAACTTTAATAACATTCTAACCAATCTTCTCTCAATTAGCCTCCCTTCAAATACACCTGTATGTTGCAACCAAAATAACATTCTATAAAGAATAATTCTCTCATGGCCTTGTTCAAACACTTTCTATGGTTCTCTACTATCTATCAAACTATAAAAATGTCACCATAGAAATGAAGACATTCCACAATTTGGCTTTACTTTTCCTGTTTTACTTTGTATATGTACCCTATAAATCAACCAAACTATACAACTTATTTTTCCTGCAAAATATTTCGCATTATCCCTACTTTTGTTCACATTGCTTCTCTTCTCTTCCTTTCAGTAAACTGTACAAACTCTCCTTCTCTGTTAGTGGAAATACCACCTACTCATTAAAGATCTCAAATGTTCTAGCTTTATTGCCTCAAATCAAATATGATCTCTTCCATTTTTTTCTCAAGATTTATTTATCTGAGACAGAGAGAAAGAGAGAGCGTACACATGGCGGGGGAAGCAGCAGAGGGAAAGGGAGAGAGGGACCCAAGCAGACTCTGCACTGAGCACGAAGCCCAACATGGGACTCCATCCCACAACCCTTAGATCATGACCTGAGCCAAAACCAAGAATCACACTCAACTGACTGCACCACCCAGGCACCACTCAGGCACCACTCTCTTCCATTTTTTTTTTTTTTTTAAGATTTTATTTATTTATGTGACAGAGAGACAGCCAGCGAGAGAGGGAACACAGCAGGGGAGTGGGAGAGAAAGAAGCAGGCTCCCAACGGAGGAGCCCGATGTGGGACTCGATCCCGGAACGCCGGGATCATGCCCTGAGCCGAAGGCAGATGCTTAATGACTGCACTACCCAGGCGCCCTACTCTCTTCCATTTTTAAACCATCTTTCTGTATTTGTACTTTTACTGGCATGTATCATATGCCCACAGTACATAGTTTATTAAATTATTATTATACTTAATAACTGGATTCAATTAGCCAAAACACTTAATTGTAAGAAAATTATTAATTTTTACCATCTAGTAAATACAGCTTGCACTTATCAGAATTTATGTGCATACAGCAAAGTAGGTAATCTTTTTTCAGAGATCCCAACAATATTTATTTTGATTAAAGAGAGGTATATAAACTTTATTTGTTAAAATTTTAAAGTTTACTTATTATTATTATTTAGTAATTTCTACACCCATTGCAGGGTTTAAACTCATGAACCCAAGATCAAGAGTCGCATACTCTCCTGACCAAGCCAGCCACATGCCCCTACTGTTAAAATTCTAAATCATAAAAGCAAACTGATAGTTTTATAGGAAACATCGCCAGAAATCACAAGCCTGGTCTCTCTTTAATTTTAGCTGAAGAGTTAAGAACTTAAGGGAAGATCATTTAAACAGAATATATCTACACATCTCTGTAGCTACCCTGAATTATTGGAGAATATAAGTGATATTTAATACTGTTTTAGACCTTCCTGTTTTGTGATCTATTCCTTGCCGTGTGTATGCACGTGCGTGTGTGTATTTCTTTTTTTTAATAATTTTATTTATTTGACAGAGAGAGAGAGAGCACAAGCAGGGGGAGTGGCAGCCAGAAGGAGAGGGGGAAGCAAGCTCCCCACTGAGCAGGGAGCCGGTGGGACTCAATCCCCGGACTGTGAGATCATGACCTGAGCTGCAGGCAGACGTTTAACTGACTGAGCCACCCAGGCACTGTGTGTGTATTTCTATATAGTTTATGCACTGGTGGAGGAAGCAAGAAATTTAAGATACCTTTGTCTAACTATCAAAACCAGAGTAGTGAGTGGGAACCTAAAAACAGAACTCTTAACTACAAAATCTTTTACATTGTATTTACATACAGATTAACAATTCATCTAAGGACATTCATCTATGTTAAGCCTTTAAGTTAAAGGAAAATTCTTGAAACTAACTTAGAAAACATTAAAATGCTAAATTAACATAAAAAGTATCACTGAACATAACTACAGGCTTTAAAGTCATACAAAATAAGTAAGATTGCCCTATCCATTAAAATAATACTTCAAATTATTTGTATGCCTCAACTTTATTGATTAAAATAAAATTTGGCTACAAAACCTTAAGAACAAAGACTAAAAACATATAATCTTCAAAGTAAGTTATGATACCTGAAATTGAGAATAAAATGGAGCTTCTAAATATGCAAATCATAGAAGCAGATAGTTGGTTATTAGATCAATATAATTACAGAATCAGAAGTAGTTCTGAATAAGGGTTTTTATAGCAAAGAGGTTACTGGCCTAACTCTAATAGTTATTAAGTTATTATTACTATAACAGTAAATTATTATTACTTTAACAATTATTAAGAGTTATTAAAGGCAATTAAGTTATTAAACTGGAGCTATGCTTGAGAAAAATATAATTGATCAAAAGGAGTCAACTGCAATTATTTGACTACAGTAGGAAAGAGATTGCTCAGCTAAATACTCAAAAGAATGAGAGCCAGTTATTTGTGGCCAGATATTTCAGGCAGATGAAGCTTTTGGGAACTTGATAATCCTATAATTTTATAACAGACAGTAAATCAAAAGAGCTAAAGTTTGGTACTCACTGAAGAAGTATACAAGGGCTCTAGAATTAAATAAAGTTTAAAACAGCCTATGGTGGCTCCAGTTAAACCATCTTTAAAATTCTGCAGACAGATTACCACTAGAGAATTTCAATAATTTCAATTATTATCATATGAACGTAGGTTCTAGCTGAATTCAGGAAGCCCTCAATTCTGGAATACAGAAGGTAAGATAAATCATTCATATATTTCCCTAATATTCAAACTGTACCAGTGAAATCCATACATTTCTACCACTAAGAACCCACATTATCACTTCCCTTAGCAAGAGTTTTAGGGGAAGATTATTACTAGCAGTATGTATTTTCAAAAACTCTAGTTTATTATTCTAAAAGACTCACATTTTGACCACTTGGAGTCAAATCCAAAGATTAACAATACTGACAACATAACAGAAACACTACGGGGATTTAAAATCAGTCCTCAAACCCATGCAAACCAAATAACACCAGATAAGCAACAAAATAAGTCCAAAGGCAGAGACATGACAGTTAAACACAATGTGCAATCCCTCAGTGGACCCTTGATTTGAAAAAACAAACAGAAAAACATGAGGAGGAGGAGGACAATTGAAAAAAATCTTGACTATGGTTTGTATATAATGAACATACATTAACAGTATTATACCAAAGTTAAATATCCAAAATAGGATCATTTTAGTATGGGAATGAAAGATAATGCTTTCGTATTTAGGAGATACATCCTCAAGTATTTAGGTGTAAAGTGTTGTATTGATTGCACTCAATTCTTAAATGTTTCCACAAAAAAGTGTGTGTGTGTACACAGAGAGGGAAATGAGGATGCTCATTAAAAATAAGTAAAGGTGGTGGGGAGAAGCCTTTAAAAAGAGACCAGTGGTAAACAAAACAAAACAAAACAAAACCTATAATCTTTAATTTGGATTAAAAGAAGTACAGGTTCTAGAGTAGCAGGGAGAAGAAAAATCTTAAAAAAGATCAACACACTACTTGGGAAGCACTGTTTGGTGGAGCAAAGGAAGCAAATGGACAGAGAACAAATGGGTAACAGAATAACGGAGAAGAGGAAGAAATGAAACTACCATTTTGAGAGCACTTAGTCACTAGCCAGGCTCTCTCTCTCAACCAAGACTTATAATGCTAATTTACTTTCTCTTTTTGTTTATTATTTTTGTTTTGCCTTTTCTCTGACAGATAAGGAAGACAGTAACTTGCTCAAGGTCCTTACAATTAATAAGAGGTGGGGTCAGGAGTGGATCTCTGGTTCATCTGACAACAGAGATAATGCTCTTACTGGCATATCATACTTGCATGCCTGGTGCTTTGTATAGTTAGAAAATCTAGATTCTAGCTCTCTCATTGACTTTGATAGTACTTTTTGTGCTTAACTGTGAAATCATCAAAATGCACCTTTACTTACCAGGGATAAAGGATATAAAACCCATGTTTCTCAAAAGTTCAACAGAAATAAAAACTACCATGACCATTACCATTACCATTAGTTTTCATATGCAAACTAATACTTTAAAAAGTATTTTTTAAAAAGAATATGGTTCAAAGGAAATCTCAAAAAAGAAAAATATATTCTTATTCTGAACCTTAAGTATTTTTGGAATAAACTATAAAAATTTAAGAACTGTCTTAATGCTTTTGTACTTAGAATATATGTATTTTTAGCAAACACAATTTTGGCTTACCTTTTTCATAGGTGATGTAGGTGTTGCCTGACCAGATGACACAGGTGTTGTAACAGCTACAGGAGCTGCTTGTGTACTAGAAGTATTGGCATTAGTTACAGAAGCCATGGGCTTTGTCTTATCTATTACAAAAACATGAAAAACATTGAGTCAAGATTCAGTACAGATTGTTTTAATGTCTAGAAAAACAGTATTTTACAATCATTTTTGTTAAAGTCTTGTTAATTCAAGTCTTTTCCATTTTTTTCCCTTTAACAAGTGAATTTTTCAAGGAGTTTCTAGAAATGTCTCAATATATATGCTGATACACAGAACATGGTGACACAAGAAAGCTTCTAAGAACAAAAAGCAAAAATGGAATCTGATTTTCATAATTTTAACACTATAGAAATATAAAAAAATTAATATTTAAAAGCTGAATGCATAAATACAGTGTAATTAAAAGATTACAAGAGTTATACAATTTTTCTAATAGATCTACAATTTACACTGCTTATTTAAAATTCATAGTTCCTCTTTATTCCAGGAAATCTAAAAAGTGCCTTTTGTCAATAATCAGATTATACTTCTGTCACAAAGAGCATACATTCTCACCCCTAAAAAGTCTAAACTTAAACGAGAATATCAGTTGAATTAAGATTAAATCTCTTTTCACAATGTATTGAGACAATTTCCAACCAACAATGAAGCACTTAGAGAAATATTTTTGAGAATATCGATGCCAGAAAAGATTCAGACTGTAGTTGAACATAAATATGTGTGTGTGTATGTGTGTGTGTGTGTGTATATATATATATATATATATTTAAGATTTACTCATTTGAGAGAGAGAGTGCACACACACATAAGTGGGAGAGGGAGAGAGAATCTCAAGCAGACTCTGCGCTGGGTGTGGAGCCTGACACGGGGCTTGATCTCATGATCCTGATATCACCACCTGAGCCAAAACCAAGAGTCAGCTGCTTAACTGACTGCACAACCCAGGTGCCCCTATATTTGAACATATAAATCAGACTGATTTTAGCAAAAACAGTTACCTATAAATTTAAATCTATAAATTAACTGTAATTTATAAATGGGCCAGAAAGGCTTACTTTTCAAATGATCAAAGATCACTTATCTATTTTTAAAGTATTCCTTTGGTTTCAAAATGAGGGAGGACAGATATTTTTCTATACTTTTGGGAAGAAGTATAGTACTTTAAAACTCAATGAGATATTCATTTTCATTATACTCATATTCGTTATACTTCTCTCTCTCCCTTAGGTCAATTTTCCAAAACAATCTTCTACCTTATCATTATTATATGCTGCTATACTTTATAAGTAGACAATATTAAAATATAATTATCTTTAAGTACTTGCCCTAAAGATAATATATATACATACACATGTATAAACACCAAATAGTTCTGAATTTGTATTGATTGATTCAATTCTATCTGAGACTAAGAAAATATCCACAAGATGTTAATAGGGTGAAAAGCATAATATCTCAAACTATACCAAAGGACAAGGCCAAAGTGGCGCATTTAAAAATCACTATGATTTTAGCTTTTTGAATAAACTGAATGAGCTAACCACAGTCTAATAAACTTTATTCTCATTGTTAAACAATACCTCTTTTCATTCAATAGAAGCTAAGACTATTTAGTACAGTTAAGTACAAATCATGTATAATCTATTAGACCATCATCCTGAAAACAGTCTTCCTAACTGGAGAGAGTAATTCAACGAATATTTATTAAATGTCTCCATACTTCAAGTACTAGGTACTGCGTCCTCCTGTCCTAGGTAGGTACTGGGGACGTACCAGCTGATGAAAAAAACAAAATACCTTAACTGCATACAGCTTATGGTCAGTCCAGTAGGAAAAACAAACAACAAACAAGATAAAATTCAACAGATTTTTTTCCCTTTTATTTCCTCCTTTTTCCTCTTGGTTTAAATATTTGTTTTATATTAGTGAAATCTACACATCAAAGAACGTATATGCATGAATGTATAAACATTCAGGCTTGATTTAAGAATAATAATGAAACAAACCTCAAGTGTTCACCATCCAGCTTAACATTATTAATATTGTTAAAGCCCTTCTATTATTAATTTAATTTCAATGAAGAGTGAAGATTTCAAGTCCTAGAGGAAGCAAAAGTATGCTTCCCTTCTCATTCCTTCAACTACCTCTCAAATTTATAAATCACTAGGGAGGAAATTAAACTTTTGGTTGAGTTCCTATTTTCAGCTCATTCATAAGAAAAAGACACTCATAAAAAACCAGTTTGGTAAATAATTTATGAAAGAAAATTCAGAAAAATCATTATTTTACATCAAATAGTTTCCCAAAGAAATGACCTTACAAAAAAGTAGGAAAAAAAATAATTTAGAAATTGTCAAATCAAGCTGTAGCTCTACAGGGAAACAACTGCTTTCTCAAGCTTGCCAAATAAAGTATGATAAAACCTTGGTGATATTAAAAGAATGAGACAGAGGGACTATACAGCATTTACATGGATTAATTCTTGAGACAGAGTCAAATTTTCCTGGCACAACCAACCACTAGCAACAGGAAGAACAAAATTATCATAGTACAATGCTTCAGAGAAACATTTAAAGTTAGTTTACTGAGAAAGTGAGCAGAGAGTGATTGGTATGCCTAAACTCCAAAGGAGGAATACAATGCAATTTGATGGCAATTAATTCTATTTTAGTTACAGAACAGTTTATCAAAAAGGAAGGAAGGAAGGAAGGAAGGAAGGAAGGAAGGAAGGAAGGAAGGAAGGAAGGAAGGGAGGAAGGAAGGAAGGAAGGGATGGACACTAACACTACGGTTTAAAGAACTATCCAGATCGTTTAGTCCAATTCTCATTTTACAAGCAAGGAAATTTCAACCAAAGAAGTTCAGGAGACTAGCTTATTAATGACAAGACTGGCCTAATCAGAAGTCTTGTTTGTTTCAAATAGTTCTCCAGTGCCCAACATGGAATAGTGAATTCTATAGAAGAGGCCAATTAAGAAAATATTAGATAACGAAATCTCAGAAATTTCTGTGAGATGCTTGGATTCTTGAATTCTGCTACGTAAGTAGTAAAAGATATGACACATTAGTTAAAAGATCTGGGTGCTAGTTCTGGCTTTCTTGTGCACATGTAGTATACTTTGATTTGTAGTGATATATTCTACTACAGACTGGAGGCCAAAGCATTTCTCAAAGGGAGGAGATGAACTACATAAAAATAACTTTAACACTTGTGAAATATCTCAATTTAAATTTCAATAATCTGATTTCATCTTCTAGTTTTTGTACAATGAACAAGGAAACAGTACAAATTTAATTGAAATGATATTAGGAAAGCATGTATGTTGATCATATTTAAATTAGTAGAGTCAAATTTTATAAAATTATTATGCAAAGTTAGCACTTACAACAAAGCAGTGCTATATATAGTATCCATTTAAAGCAGGAAAAAACTGAGAAATTGGAGGTTAGAGTAATCTGAGATTAAATAAATTAAGCACAAATACAATTACACTCATGAATCAGTCCATGTTTTTAAACACTGTGCATGCTCATTCTCATATAATTCACTTTTATAATGAGAAAGATTTTAATTAAGTCATAAAAACGAATTATAACATTCAATGACTACCTGGTTGCTTTAGTTTCCAATTTTACCCATACTCTCACCAAGACAAAAGATATGCTGACTCACCTGACCAGCAATATGACAGCAATATATTGAAAATTATATTCTTGGTGACTAAAATCTAGCCATTTACATATCTCAAAAAGTCTCTGTGTTTTACCAAAAAATAATTTACTTGTAGGATTAGTAAACTTCAAAAATAAACAAAGGAATTTAAGACACAGTACCTGGCAACAAAGCTAGCCTTTATCAGTTTAACAACATTTTGTTTTTAATGGGAAACAGATAACTATCTTCTTCAATGTGTGTTTATCTAGTAAACTTTAGCTTCCTGCATTTTCTTAGGGGAAATATTTTGCTGAGTGAGTAAAAATAAAATGATCCCAAACTGCTGTTGAGCCTAGAGGAAATACAGGGAGCCCAAGAAATTCTAGGGCTTCATTTGTATTTACTGATGACCACCATATTGGTCCAGATAAATTTTTTTTTTTGATCAAAGATCTTAATGGAAACGGACTATATTTTCTGATAAATTTACATGTTAAACTATCAGGTTATACAACTCAAAGATGGCAATACTGTAATTTCACATTGGTCTGAAGATGTGAATGATTAACTTATGTAGAATAAGAAAATAAGTGTTACTTAATAAAAGCACTCTGGTAAATAAAATGTATAAAACCATGGGGGCCAGATGAAGCAATGTAGAAATCATACCCTTGATAATAAAAAGGAAAAGAATGTAAATTGTGATAGTGACTTTGTAAAGAAATTTGGCAACATCCATGAAAACTGAAAATGTGACACGATAACTCAAATTTTAAGTATACCTAGTAGAGTATCTCTTACCTATATATATAAGGAGGCAATTGCACAAATGATCACTATGGCATTATTTGCCAACAATGGAAAAATGGGAATAAGATAAATTTTTATCAGAAGGGAAACATATATTTAATACTATACAACAACTAAAGGGGTAAGATATGTTGGTAGAGATACAAATAGATGTAAACAAATCTAAAAATTACAACTTTTGAGTTAAAAAAAAAAAGCAAGTTACATAACAACTCCTAGGTTTAAGAATGAAAACACAAAACTGTCCTACAATTACTATATATTACTTCTGAATGTATAAGATATGAGTATAAAAATGGACTGGAAGATAAAAGAAAAAACTCAAAGACAGTGACTGACTTTGGGAAGAAAGGAAAGGGAAGCAGACTAGGGCTTATGGTTAAAGAAGACAACTGTAATTTTAAAATTTTATTACAAGAAAAATTTGAAGAAAATATAGCTAAATGTCAGCAGCTGTTCATTCCTGGTAGGTGGAATATGAAGGTGTATTATAGTATCTTCAAAATTTCTTGAAACAAAGCAAATTTTTCCACACCGCACAGGAAAGTATCTCAATTCAGCCTCAACCTTCTAAAATTTTACTACTCCTTAGGGAATATTTGGGATGATACTTCCTGGATTGTTGGGCCTCAGAAAGTATCAGACACATTCAAGGATTGCTGGAAACCCATTTATATCCTATCTGCACCATCCTAAGGGAATCTTCACCTTCTTCAAACCTAAAAATACAATTCAGCAAGATGCAGAGGTGAGTAAGAACCTCCAGGTCATTAGAGAACAATAAATTCACAACTATACTCAAGTTTCTAATACTCCCTGAAAGATAATTTACTGGCTTGTCAGATATCTGAACAAATAGCAAATCAGTCCGTAAAGCTTCAAAATTAAAGCCTAATCTTATCTTACTTTACACTACATCAAAATTCACTGAAAATCCCATTATGCGTCAAATTTTACCTGTTTCAGCTTCTGATTCTGAGTCATCTTCTTCATCTTCTTCACTAGAGCAGCTAGATTCATCTTTCTTTCCTTCTTCTTCATCATCAACTTTTTCTTGTTCCAGAGATTCAATACGGGATGCGTTTTTCTCTGGCTCAATTATCAGTGTCTCTTTGCTGTGAAAGGAAAATAGTTTTCAAATGATTAAAAACACGAAGACCAAAAAACATTAATTTTTCTCAGATCCACAAAATCTAATAATCATGTCTATGGCCATCATGCCAATTCATTCGTAACAATAACAAAACCTACTTTAATATTTCACTCACTTTTTAAAGGTCTTCTGTGACTGATTATTGTCCATATTGGCTGTTGATTCAATTAGTGGAGATTTCTTCTCCCGTTTTTCACTATGCAGCTTTATAAAAGTTATGCAAAGGAAAATAATACTATTAAAATAGTATTAATGAGTAAAATACAGAATTTGAAATAATAACATAGTTTTCCAAACATGAAACAAAACCAAAACAAAGATTTAAGTTTTACCTGAAAAAAAGGGGGGGCCAGCTTGGATAAAGAATAAAGAGGACTAAACAGTTAAAAAGCTAGGTGAAGGACAAAGTTGGATTTTCTACATCCCTCCAACTTTAGATCACTGAAAAAAAGTTAGGATCCATTAGCCACTTAAGATGTCTGATGATATTTTAGACTTAAAAATCTCTTTCCTACCTACATAACTTCTTCCTTATCTAGAGCCGGCTATTTTAGAAATCTGAGATTTTATAGTCTCCACCTTGTAAGCAAACTTTATTATGAAATTACAAAAACATGTTATTCATGACCAGGTACATTATGGAAGTATTCATTTTGTGAAGAGGAGATAAGCAACACAAAAGGCTGAACACTACCACTATTCCTTTATTCTCTTTCAGGTCACTTGGTTTGACTGTCAGGAATAACTTAAAACCAAAAAGTAAACATCACAAAAGTACTTTTTCAACTGTCTGAAAGTTAAAGCTATTAGGGAAATTTGCTAATACAGACAATTTTTAGACAGTCATCAAACATACCAGATTTTGTTTCTTTTGCAACTCTTCTAAATATCCTAAAATATCTTCATCTGCTACATCAAACGCTGTCTGGCCCTGTAGGAAACAAAGGGGGTTGGTAACGGTAAAAAGTCAATAAACAAGAAAACACCTTTGATGATTCTGTATAATTATATAGAAAGAAGTTAGATAACATTTTGTTATGTATGTAGTTATGTATGTAGTTTGTTATGTACGTAGTAATACAACAGTATATGACTTAAAGGAGATGTATGAGAAATCCATGTGAGAGAGCAGCAGCTGATACAACTCCCCTTACATTCTTTGGTAACAGCTTTATTGACATAAAACTCACCATACAAAAAGCGATTTAAAGTGTACAATTCAATTCTTTTTAGTGTATTCATAGAGTATCACAACCTTAACCGTAATCAATATAGGACATTTTCACCACCCCAAAAAGAGATGACCTCTCCGCTTTTCTCATCTCCCTTCCCAACCCTCCAGACGAAGGCAACCACTAATCTATGTTCTGTTAATACAGATTTGCCTGTTCTGAACATTTCATATAAATGGAATCATACAATACTTGGTCCTTTGTGACTGGCTTCTTTCAAACTTTGTATAATGTTTTCAAGTTTCATCCATGTTGCCACATATAGCACTAACTTCAATCCTTTTTATTGTTGAATAATATTTCATTGCTTGACATACCACCTGTGCTAATTTATTCATCAGTTGATGGATATTTGCTTTTGTTTTCTGCTTTCTGGTTATATATAATAAAAAATACTGCTATGAACATCTGTATACAAGTTTTTGAGTGAACATCTGTTTTCATTTTTTGGGGGATACAGCTCTAGGTAAAAATTACTAGGTCATATGGTAACTCCATGTTCAACTTTTCAAGGCCTTTTTTTTTTTGATACCTCCATAAAAATTAATTAAAGTCTTAATAGAGTAACAAAATAAATGTTTCTAAACTGCTTAAAGTTCAGCCATGCCTTAGTTTCAAAAATTAGTTCAGGTGAACATCTGTCAATCTATTTTTATTCACTGTGGAAAAGAAAATTTCAAAGAGCTGCTGACCAAACATAGTGAGGTTTTCTCCTGTTGCCTGCATTTGTCCTTGTAATAATCCTACTGGTACAGGTTTCCAGAATGTCAAAAAAGTTCATTATAAGAATACATTCTACTTTATATGTTGGCCAGCATATGATCCTTTCTCAGAAAAAAATTCTTTTTTTTAACTAGAAAATATATCCTTCTGAAAGGCAATTCAAATTTCTTTCATAAAAGGAATCTCACAGCTACAAAAAAGCCAGATGAGTAGATAATAATGACTTCTAAAATCACATAAGCTCTTCCATTAAAAAACAAATCTAAAATCCTCAATTCTAGACCAACATTAAGATGTTGCCATCTACCTGGATAGGAGTTACATTGCCTAGCACTATAAAATGAAATATAAGCTATCTGATATCTGAGCTGGTTTTCCACTGTCTGTTTATAAAATAAAAAAATGGTCTAAGAAATGTATTCTAAAAGTACATGAAACGCTACTTTATCAAGATAGGGGAATGTATGTATTTAAAATTTAAAGGACTCAAAAACATTTATCTGCCTTTTTTTGTTAGAAAATCTTCCCAGCAGGAATTTAAGAACCAATCAACCTTTTCCCACTCAGTCCAGGAGAAAATGTTTTTGCTTTAATAAACCTTTTCTCCCATTTCAACCTTGAGTATTAAATGCTAAGAGTTAAATTTCTGAAGAATAAGTGGCTCTGAAACAAAATAACTGGCTCAAATTTTGAAGGTGCCCTTTATATTACAAATAACGTTAATCCATTTTGCCATATCATTGTCTCTCTGTATCATTAGTTCTATAATGTTACACATGCCATGTTATGCAAATTGTTTTCAAGATGTTAAGTGAAAATAACTCACTGGCTTCTTTTTAAGTATTATTTTAAGCATTTATCAACCCTTTTCATGAATGAAATACTGCACCTTAAAAATTTTTTTGAATTGTAATTAAATTTTAGCAGCAGTTAAATGCAATGGGGTTATTTTAGTAACCAAGGAATTTTCCTCTTAAGAATAAGAAATTGGATCACCTTACTAACCTTTCTTTTCACTTTCTCCCTTGATAAATGAGTCTACTTTGCAAACAGCAGCTGATAGAGAATAAAAACTAGAGTAAAATGCAGGCTATAAACAGAGAAAATTTTCTAATTTCAGAAAAGCACACCCCTCAACTTAACCATGCTCATTAAACAATATATAGGACAGTTATGAAGGTAGCCAACTGTAAAGTTATAAACATGACCTGGTTCTTAATTACTATAAGGCCACTATGCTTCATTAACGGGATGCTACCACAGTAGGGCATATAAACAGAAATCACTCAACGTAACCAAGAAATAATTGAGGAGGGTACAATGCTGAGGTATGAGAAAATAAGAACTCTTATTAATCAAGAAAACAATCTTAAAAGAAAATTACTGCTTAAAAAAACAGTTTACAATACATCTGTAAATTACCAGAATCACACTAGAGCTACTGTTTAAGTCTAACTACATAGACTCTTCATTCTTTCCTCACTTATTGTGAGTTGCTTTTATAGCCGTGATCTCTCTTCATTTACACAACAACCAGTGAAGTAGTCAGACAAGCATTATGGCTCCCACTGTACAGACGAGGAAACCTAGGCTGAGTGTATGGCATTTGCTCAAGGTCATGCAGGCAATGGAGGGAAAGTGGGAATAGAATCTAGGTCTCTACTGCTCCACTGTCTCTACAGAAAGTAAGAATAAGTTCAGATAAAAGCAGGGAAAAAAATTCCGTGTGCCCATTAAGCAGAAGCAGTTTTGTTATTCATTTAAATCTTTGTAATAACAGCTATCAAACTAAAAAACTGTCTACCAATAATTGTCATATTGCATTAAAAGAAAATTCCAGGGGCGCCTGGGTGGCACAGCGGTTAAGCGTCCACCTTCGGCTCAGGGCGTGATCCCAGCGTTCCGGGATCGAGCCCCACATCAGGCTCCTCCGCTATGAGCCTGCTTCTTCCTCTCCCACTCCCCCTGCTTGTGTTCCCTCTCTCGCTGGCTGTCTCTATCTCTGTCAAATAAATAAATAAATAATCTTTAAAAAAAAAAAAAAAAAAAGAAAATTCCAATTAGAAAAACATCTTAGTTAATACTTAAAAAGGGACAATATTTGGGTATATTCTAGTAAAAGAATTATTTTAATAAATTAAGGAAACAAAATAAAAATCATGATATTTAAAGTCTGTATCACGTAATTTATAATGCGTTAAAATGTAGCAAATGTCTTACAAAACGTTAAAGAAACAAGACCAAAATCTCTTATTTTAAGAAAATTTCTCATACTTTTATGTAGAAAGACTTTCAAATTTTATACATTTGGTGCATTTTCTGTATTATACATTTACCAAAATTATATTTTCTATTAGTAAAGAATTAATCTAAATCCTGAAAGTTCTGTAAGTACTTTCTGATATCATTTTTATTTTTTAAGATTTTATTTATTCATTTATTTATTTTTTATTATGATATGTTAGTCACCATACAGTACATCATTTTAAAAATAAATTTACTAAAAATCTTCAAACTACAAGTACTGAAGGTATCAAATAACAAGATAAATTCATTTAAGCAGGCTTACACAATAAAGACTAATTTTGACTGAACATGAAGTATAACTTTTTTTAAATGCAGCCAATGATAACAGAAGAGACTAACTCACACAGGCATAATTATAAAATTAAAATTTTAAAAATTAAAAGTCTTGTAAAAATAAATTCCATTATTATAGAATATAGTCTCCCTCCCAACAATAAAAATGCTTGCATTTTGGTACACTTACGGCATAAAGGCCTTTAGAATGCTATATACATTATTTATTTCTCGCTACTAAAAGATGTCTTTAAAATCCTGGTATTTGATAAAAAAATCCAGGTATTTGATAAAAAAATCCAGTTTTGATAAAAATTTTAAAATTGTATTTTTACGACTTATGAGTTAGTATCCGGAAAAATAAAACATGAGAAATCAAAAACTAAGAAAAAGCTGCAGAAGAACTTAGCAGAATAAATTATTCTTTTTTTAACACCGATTTATTTCTTTTATAAAGAGAGAGCAAGGGAGAGCGTGTGTGCACAAGTGGGGGGAGGGGCAGAGGGACAGAATCTCAAGCCGGCTCCCAGCTAAGCCCACAGCCCATTGCAGGGCTCGATCTCACAACCCCTGAGATCATTACCTGGAGCCAGGACCAAGAGTTGGACGCTTAAAGAACTGAACCACCCAAACGCCCCCAGAATAAATTATTCTTAATTACACTTAATTATTAGGGTTTTAAGAAAATCACTTGACTTCTCTGATCATGTTCTCAAAACTGCATAACTCAGATAACAACTTCGAAGGATTGTTAAAAGGATAGCATTAGATAATATATATGAAAATAAGTTGAAAACTATAAAATTCTAAGGCACTATGAGGCATAATTCTTTTAAGATCATACAAAGATATACCGAAATGATGAAATGAGGGGATAAGATATTAAAATTTAGGATGACACAAGAAACTGCTACTATAGTAAGACAGAAACAAAAGGAGATAAAACAAAATTATTTACATGCAGTCTTTCTCCTAGAGCATAATTATGATGAACTATATGGCATAGGAATCAGACAATTATAGAACAGAGATCAGATAAAATATTTTTTTTTCATACATACTATATATTGTCTATGAATCACTACCAAAACATAACATGTTTAAACTGGAAAATGATAACAATCTTTTTGGAAAACCATTTCCATTAATAAGCTTCTCTCTTCTGGTCCTTATCTGGAGGCTACTACCAATGAATGAACCAATTATCAGTACTGTCCATGTCAATGAACAAGTGGCCTTTAGGGGACGCTGTTTGGGAGAGAGACAGGAATGCAGAACAGAGATTAGAACGTAGGAGGTATTTACTAATTTCTTCAGAAAAATCCCAACTCCTGGGGGAATTTCTACACTGAGAGGAAGAATTGTCAAGCTAAAATTAAATGGCTTTTTAACTTAAAATTTAACAGTATCAACATTCGTCTTCTAATGCTAATTACAAAAAACTGTTATAATAAAAAACTAGAGAAAGCAAATTACCAAAAGTTTTGACTACAAAATTAAAGACTTTTATACTTATATATAAAAGCAAACCTAAACTTACACTCTCAAACATTTGGATCACTCTGAAACATTTTTTATCTTGATTTCCCTGAAGATTTTCATCACTTCTAGGACTTTAACTTGCCTGCACATTTCTTACTTAAAACACATTTATAAACACATACATGAAATGCTACAGAAAGAGCAAAGGAGTTCAGAAAGCTTCTTTATCAGAATCTACACTACTACCTCAACTTCCAAACACCCACAGGAAAATCCTGGGCATATGTATATCATACTTGTTCTCTTCCCTTTGCAGATCCCCAATTAGAAACTGCAGTTAATCATAGCATAATTAGCACTAGCACTTATATTAATGGACACAGCAGAATCACACGATGCCATGTGAATAAAGATGAGATTATTTTAGGAACCTCTGCTAAGTAATCTACTACATTATCTTATAAAATGCAATATGTAAGGGATATTCTATGGAAGTTAAGGGTAATCAGCTCACCAGAGATATGTTTTAAGCTCTCCAACTGTTGGCAGAGGATAAGAATTATGAACACAGAATAGGAGGAACTAACAGGAATACTGGTGACACTGGTAATTGACTGACAGTGCTTAGAATGGAATAAAGGAAAAAATATCTGATCTAATAAGGAATCTGATAACCTGAATCTGTTCATGATTTTGTAAAAAAACCCACGTAATAGGACATTCATTCCTTCTTTCCCTCTACCTAATTGCGTGATATTAAGTAAATCTTTTACCTCATAAATGGTTTTCTCATCTGCAAAACTAGGACTAAATGTTGCATCTCAATTATTTTATTTGGGATAAAACTTTATGGTTTTTATTAGTCTCACATGCTGTAGACCCCACTTTCCATGTCATTTAAAAAGCCATTAAGACTATCAGCTAAAGAGAAACAGAAATATACTTCTGTATGTGTTCCAACTCAGAGTGATGGGAGAAAGCATTCACAGAGAAATGCAAAATTTTCTTAATTTATGAGTTCCCAAGTACCCAAATCTATTATGTGTGGTAATATGATTACTAAAAGAGTAATATTTCTTTCTTTGAGGAACAAGACCAAAACCACCTCACAGGTAGCTGAGAAAGACTTAAACAATTAATAATAAAAGTCAATAAATGGTTGATAAAATGTTGTTTTGCAGTTCATAAAACGTAATACAATTATAGAATTTATACCCCAACATTTTTGAGACTTTTAAAACATTTATTTCTAAAAGTTAAATATTTAAAATACATATTAGATATTTCTAAAAATTTAAATATTTAAAATACATTTAAAAGGCCTACCACTTTGTTGACCATCTCCATATCACACAGATTGTCCACTAAAATTCGACATGCTTCTTCTTTACCCCAGTGAGCAGCAGCATGAAGAGGTGTCCAGCCATCATAATCTTTAATATTAACATCATAGCCTGCCTGTATTAAAAGTCTAAAGAAATTACAGTGAATTAGATAATCATTAAATCTAAAAATGAGCAAACATAATCATTAGCTTTATACCATGCAAGTTTACAAAAATTTGTGATGTATTTCTTTTCCTAGTTCACATCTTCTCCCTCCCTTTCAATGAATTAATAGAACAAAAGAAAATAATTCTCAGAAAACACTGGCAATGAGGATCTTGAATTACTGCCATAATAATGCATTCAGCTTTAATTAATTCTTACTGACTAATAAGTCTTATGGTTTGGTGTAACATTGATTCTTGTTAATATGAATTATAGTTGAAATTTTCATAGGAAAGCCAATAATTTTTCAATGTGAACTCAAAAACTCCTGGATCAATCTGTATGTTAAACTGATTTATTGAAGGAATGTCTTCAGGTATCCATATTACATGTCATCTCAAGCTAAATGTGTTCTAAAAATATACTGGGATCAAACAAATTTATTTTGCAGTTTTTCTGTTGCCTTGCAGTTGAGGAACTAGTTTGTGAATGCTTTCACAAACCTTAATGATCTACCTAATTTTCATAGGAAAATGACAATCTGTTAGGAACAAACCAAAGCAAAACAAATATTCAAGGGGTCGATTCTACTTTTCTGCGGCAGTAGAAAGCAGATATTCTAATTATCAACAAAGCTAGAAAAGAGGAATACATTTTAATACAATGCAAAGAACTGTATAAATTATGTTAGTATGGCCTCCTAACTGTAAATATTGACATTAACCTTTATTTTATTTAGAAATTAAGCTCGGAGAGCAAGGAGTGGGTCTATAAATTGCACAGCACAGCCTCTCACACACAGGCGAACAGTAAATACTTTACAACTCATGAAATCTGGTTGACCTTTACCTTACTTTCCAAGTAGCTGAGCTTGAGAAGGGCTTCTTTTTACCTACAGGAGGTGGTAGTGATAGCTAATACATAACCCTTCATTTATTTATATTTCACGAATTGATCCCTTATTTCCTAAGAATATTTAAAGCAGCCATTTCCAATTCTGGATCCAAAACAAAACCATCTTAAGAGCTTGTTTAAAAAAAAAAAAAGATTCCCAGGCTCTACCACAGTCCTATGGAATTAAGCAGCATGTTAGGAGATGGGCCCTGCCAATTTGTATTTTTAGGAAATCCCGTTACCTGCCTGCAGACCAACATTTAAAAGCCTCCAATCTAAAGAGCAGGCTAACAGATATAAGTCTAGAGCTTACAGTTCAAAAAAATATGTCCATTAACATATATTATCAGAAACTTTATTAACAGAGACAGAATACTGGAAGATATAAAAATATATCCCCCATTAGAAAATATGAACTATAATAATGTTAAATATTCTGAACAACAAAAATTATAAGTACTTAGGAGTCTATGTTGAGAAGCAAGACAGAAAAGTAGGTATATATATATATATATATATATATATATTTTTTTTTTTTTTTTTCCCCATAAACGTATGGCTCTCTCTATATGCCAAGCCACACAATACTCAAAAAAATAGGACCGTGCTTATTATATTCAAGGAGCTTCAAAGGGGGACAAAAGTCAAGTAAAACAATCAACCCTCAAAGACAGTTTCTGTGATGGAGATGCAATGGCAGTACAGAGTTGAAAAGCATCAAAACCAATTGAAAGGGGTTGTGTGTGTTTGTGGGGAAAGGGATAAGGTACTAAGTGGGGAGAAGGTTACATTTGAAACCAGTTTCTTCTATTTATTTTTCATTTCATTCATATTTTTATTTATTTATTTTCATAAGTAATATACTTACAAAGTTCAAAAATAAAAAAGAATAAATGGCTATATAGGGAAGTCACACTCTCACTGCTGATCTTTAGCCAGCAGTTTCCGCTCCCTTAGGTAACTGTACTACTAATTTTGATTGGATCCTTAGGGAGATTTTATGTATATATCAGCAAATACAATTAAAAATTTTTTTTTTCTTAAAGATTTTATCTTTAAGTAATCTATACACCCAACAGGGAGCTCAAAACCACAACCCCGAGACCAAGAGCTGCACGCTCCACCGACTGAGCCAGCCAGATGCCCCTAAAATTTTAAAATATAGACACAAATGATGAATACTTCTGCCCTTGTTTCTTTTATTTTTTTACAGTTAATACATCCTATTGCTCTTTCTATACCTATATATAGTGTTTTAATTGCTACAAGAGTATTCAGTGAAAGGAGGTATCAAAATTTATTCAACATTCTCCTACTCCTATTATAAATAATGCTGTTAGCACCTACCTTATTTCCTGTGAGAATATCTGTAAAAAAAAATTTCTAGAGGTAGAGCTAACTGCTAAGCCAAAGAGTAACTGTTACTTTGATAGAATCTGTTCAATTGTCACACTTTCAGCAGGAATGTAAGAGAGAGCCTTTTCCCCAACCTTGCCAACACAGTGTGCCAAACATTTTAATCTTTGCCAACATGACAGATGAAAAATGGTAATTCATTGTAGCTTTATCTGCACTGATTATGAGTAAGGTTGAGCATGTTTTTTCATAGGCTTAAAAGCCTTGAACTGAGTCAAAGGATTGAAAGGAATTTGCCTCCAAGTTGAAGAGATGGTGAATGAAGGTATCTAGACAGAAACAAAGTAGGCATTAAGACATCATGACAGAACTTCAAGTAGATATATATAGTTGGAATAATGCAGGCCTGAGGAGCAATGGTAGCAACTTAGCTTAAAAGAGGATGACTTATGGTCTTATGTACTAATTTGAGGAGTTTAAAAAATATCCCAATCCCCACTGAGAATCTTAATAAAGAATTTTAAGAGCCTAGATAACCTAATTAAAAAGACCACTTGGAAGCAGTCTAGAAAACTATTTTACAGTGCAACTAGTACTCAAAAAAAAATATTACCTTTACCATATGCAATTCTCTAATATTTCAATTTTTTTCTTTAAAAAATGCTGTTGTCAAGTCACTAAGTTTATTTGTGACCTGCTAATGGGGTCTGAAAGTTGCTAAGTTTTGGATTAGAGAGAAACACATAGGACAAGAAAAGATTATTAAAAGTTAACTGCACTATTCTGAAGGCTTCAGTTATTGAAGTGAGTAGGGATTGAAAAAAGGTGAAAATTTAGGAATAGTCGACCCACTTAAACTTCACTGTTTTTACTGAGCAGAGGGAATAAGGAGAATAGTTTGATATTAGAAGCTCCAGTGGAACATAACAATATAAAGGGTGCAGAAGATGTTGCTGAGGGCTAGAGTCTTATTTCCTTACACATACATATAACAAAAATCATGCACTGAATTATTTTTTTTATATGGCTGCCAACATATTTGCACTTAAATAAAAGAAAAAAATTTACTGTGATGTAAGAGAGCTTTGTTTCAAGGAAATATGCTGATCAATATATAGACCTATTAAAAGTCTCGGCTACTTATGGCTTAATATTTATTATTATGCTAAAAGCACCCTGAGTCCCAGCATTATGTAGTAAAAAGAAAACTGCACTTCAGATAGATTACACGTAAATAAATATTCACTAGGAATCAAGCTCTCTGAATTTCATGATTATGTTTATATAGAATACTGTTCTTAGTCTGAGTAACCAGAGTTAGCTAATCTGGGAACCTCAAAATGACTTTTTACCAGCCCAGAAGGTAACATATAATGGCTGTCTGACACTTTAACTCAGTGGAAAATTGCAACCAAAGAAACGAACAGAATAATCAAAATTCAACAGTAAAGAAAGGGCTTTAAAAATAAAACAATCATATTCAAGATAGTTTTCTCTTTTCCTATAAATAGACATTAAATAACTTCTATAAACTGTTTCAAAATAATGTCTGCAGGTATCTTAAGAAAAGGAACAATGAAATAAAGAAAATACACCAAACTAGAAAAATGACTGTGAAAAACAATACTTACTTTAAAACTTCCGTATAGCCTTTAGCGGCTGCAACGTGAAGTGCTGTCCCTCCAGATTTTGCATGCCGGACATCATTTATGTGACCGCTATTTAGCCACTGTCTTGCATCTCTAAGCATTATCCGTTCTTCTTCTTTTCGAGCTGCTTCTATATCAACCCCTGATAAAATAAAAATTGCTTTTATTTTTTCTTTATCGAAAATGCTCTATGTTGGAAAATAAAATTATTTAAAATATTTCAAGTCTAAATAAAAATTAAAAGTGAAATTATATTTGTG
Source organism: Ursus maritimus (assembly GCF_017311325.1). Lineage (NCBI taxonomy): Eukaryota > Metazoa > Chordata > Mammalia > Carnivora > Ursidae > Ursus > Ursus maritimus. The sequence continues at coordinate 19,573,306 of NW_024424564.1, forward strand.
AAAAATGGGCTGCTAATAACAAGCTGGTTCAATAAGGGAATGTGGGAATACTTATAGCCATTTTATTACCCTTCTCTACTGATTATTTAGTTTTTGCCCCACAATATTATTTTGGCTTTCTTTATTACCTTTTCTGATAAATCCTTTTGTTTTTAAAAATTTGATTATTTCCTTAGGTACATCATCCTTTAGTTTAAAAACAAGACAAAACAAAATGTTATTAAGTCTTAAATTTCTATCCAACTGCTTTGACCAGTCCTCTGAACTCTAGCCTACTAGGTAGAAATGTTTATTGAACACTCTGACTCAGAAAATTTACCAGACTTTCAAACAGATTCTTTACCAAAGTCTTTCCTTATCCAACATAGTACATTCTTCACTATTAGTATCAGCATTATAATTGTAATAAGTTATACATATGTTCATTCATTTAAAAGCATTTATTAAGCACTGAGTAAGGTTGAGATGGTAAGAGTGGGAAGAATTTAAAAAGGAACAGGATACTCCACTTCTTACCTTCAAAGAGCTCTAAATCTTGAGAAAAAAAATTAAAGTAGAAAAGATAATCTTGAAATTCCTAAATGATCTCATGTGGTCTCATGGCGAGTTGCTGGCTGTTTAATGAACAGCATACACCACAATGCAATTATAGTTTGTCTTACTCCAGGAACCTATGAATTTTATTTAAAGGTAAAGATACTGCTTTTTTATCCTGTAACCCCACTGTCTAGATGAGCACCTAATACAGAGTAAAAAGGATCAGTAAATGTATACTAACTACATGATGAATGAATAAATAAGTAAAAACAATTACACACACACACACACACACACACACACACACACAGCTTCTCAGCTAAGATCTCTCCTATAATTCATATCCCCATATCCAACTGTCTGGTCAGGATTTTTTTCTTTCATTCATCCATTTATCCATTCACCCACCCATTCAATTTGTACTGAGTGCCTTTTAGATGTCAGGCATGTCTTATAAGGTGCAATGGGTATAGAAGTGAACTTATTAGAAGGCCGAAAATAATACATATGTGAAGAAAAATAAAGCAAGGTAAAGGGACAGAGGGTAATGCTAAACAAAACAAAACAAAACAAAAAAAAAACAAAAACCACAACTTGTTTTATAATGGTTTGGTAAAGAAAAGTCTCTTTAATAAGGTGACATTACAGCAAAAAATAGAGTGATAGTCATACTCTAATCTGGGAGACATTCCAGGAATAGGGAAGCCCTAGTAGGCTCTGAGGTAGAAGCCTGCTTGGAATGTTCTGTTTAGAAGGCCAGGGTATCTACAGAGTAGTGAGAACAATAAGCAGAGTGACACAATCCGTCTTAATTTAAGAGGATCACTTAAGCTGGAAAGTTAAGAAAAGAAACTGAGGTATCAAACTGGAGGCTATTATAATAATTTAGACAAGAGATGATAGTAGCTTAAACTAGGGTAGTAGTTAAGGTAGTAAAGAAATTAGATTCTGGATTCTTCAAGGTACATCAACAGAATTTGTTGCTAGTTTGGATGTAGGAGAAAAAGAGAAGTCACATATGAATCAAGGTTTTCTGCCTGAGCAATTGGAAATATTGAATTTTTAATATGAGAAATGTGAAGTTTGAGATGCCCTGACAGACATCTATCTAACTGGATATCAAGTAGTCAGTGGGATACCTGAGGTTGGAGAACAGAAGAGAGTCAAGACTAGGCAAATAATATAATAAAATTATATGCCACAGGCATCTGAAGCTTATTGCTAAAATCTTAATTCAATTTTCCTAGCCAGTCAGCTTGCTGCCTGTCTTGTATTTACTATACTAGGTACTACTACTTACCCAGCAACCTGGAAGACACCCTTAATCCCTCCCTTTACCTTATTCCCAGCCCTCATCCAATTAGTTCACAGACTTGAACTGCCATCTCCCAGAGTGTCGTCATGATGGTATCATAGTTCATCACCATCTTAGTTCACATCCTATACCCCAGGCTTTAAGGACTACTACTGGCCCTTAACTCACTCAACCTCAGTACCTTCTGATTCATTTCCCACATTGCTGCCAGCCCAGTTTTTCCATATCAAAATATAATCATTCACTTTTCTACATAAATTCATCAATGGCCGCTAACCTCCTGTAAGACAAAACTCAAGCTCTTTTGCGTAGTAGACAAAGCCTTTCATATGATTTGGTCTCAATACACTTTTAACCTCTACTCTTTTTCTTCTAGCATCACCCAGTGTTCTTACCGTCTAGATCGCCACCAAGCAGATTATGCTTGTGTGCTGTTGTGCAAGCTATTATCTTCTGCATGGACTGTATCGTTCCCTTGCCTAAGCAAATTACCAATTATTTGAGGCACAACTAAACCATTCAACTGAAGCTCAACTTTTAAAAAGTAGACCATAAATGAAAACATTTTTAAAATCCACAAATTACATTAAGTACAGGTAAAGTCATCTTCAAACTAGAGACAGTTAAATCTCAATAACACATTTGAAAGAAACTTGCAATAAGATTTCCCGAAAAAGGGGGGCGCCTGGGTGGCACAGCGGTTAAGCGTCTGCCTTCGGCTCAGGGCGTGATCCCGGCGATCTGGGATCGAGCCCCACATCAGGCTCTTCTGCTATGAGCCTGCTTCTTCCTTTCCCACTCCCCCTGCTTGTGTTCCCTCTCTCGCTGGCTGTCTCTATCTCTGTCGAATAAATAAATAAAATCTTAAAAAAAAAAAAAAAAGATTTCCCGAAAAAGGGGGAGCCTGGGTGGTGCGGTCAGTTGAATGTCCAACTCTTGGTTTCAGCTCAGGTTGTGATCTCAGGGTCATGGGAGTGCATCCCAAGTAGGGCTCACGTTCAGCTTGGAGTCCGCTTGAGATTCTCTCTCTCCCTCCCTCTACCCCTCCCACTCATGCATGTGCGCGCTCTCTCTCTCTCTCAGTGAATAAATGAATTAAAAAAAAGAAAGATTTCCAAAAAAGACTTTATAAAAAACCATTACACTATCTATGTGTAATAAACAAAACCTATTATGACTGTTATTTAAAAAGTAACACCATTTCATAATGAATCAATTTTATATATCAAAATTTCCTACCAAAAGATAATCATCTCATATTATTTAAGATGACTTCTAATGTTATTCATAAAAGAAATTATAAAGTTAAAATTGTACTACATTAAGTATAACCTTTTTACTAAATGATTTTTCTCAGACTGATTTTATTTTCTTACGCTTTATACTTTTACTAAGTCTTTTAAAATACAGACCTCTTTATTATCATTATGCTTTTTGTCTTTACCACCTTGAATATTCTTACTTTTATTATCTTTTACTATTCTAAATTCCCTTTGGACCTGAAATTTAAAAACATGTACTTCTCACTTCTGGATTTGTCTAATTTTATCTAATTACAAATTTGTCTAAATTTATCTAATTACAAAGCAATTACCCTCTTTTAGCTCCACATCATGCTCACATAAATTATATGTAAAAACAACTCATGTTTAAAATTAAAGTACATGTGAAAGGAAATTTCTTATGCTTAAGAAAATCCAGTTGGAAAGAAAAACTGCACTTCCATATTTAAAAAAAAAATTTAAATACTACTTAGTTATAGACCTTGCTTTATTTCATTAAAATCTAGGGGAAAAAACCCTTATTATACTACATATTACAATACTTTTTTCCTAGTTCCACTGTTTTAACTAGCTAGTGACCTTGAGAATGCCATAACCTCTCTGAATAGTAGTACATTTAAATGTACTTCCATTATATGAATAAAATGAATACCATAAAGTATTTCTAGATTAAGAACACCGAAATTGAACCTAGACTGCCAAGTTTCAATCCCTTATCTGCCACTTACTAGCACTATTATTTTGGGAAAGACACTTAATCTCTGCTAATATTCAGTTTATCTGTAAAATATTTATTTGTAAAAAAAAAGGGTAATGAAAGCACCTATCCCCTAAGATTGTTGTGAGGATTAAATTAATTGAGATATGTGAAACGCTTAGATCAGGAGTAAGCACCAAGGTATTAACTATCACTATCAGCTCTAAACGCCTATGATTCTGCTTCTCCTTTCTTGTTTTATGGTCTAACAGACAGAAAATTCTATAATGCATTTAACTGGTCCTTAGCCCACCTACTATAATTCCAAGGCTTTTAAATAATGAAAACGATAGCAAAACTAAATTGGGTATAATAAAGTGATTATATTATTTAACATCCGTTTAACTACTATTGAAAAACAGTAAATATAAGATTGAAATGTAGCCAAATCTCTTGGTGAGAAAAAGTAAGAATAAACTGGAGTTTGGTCACAGTTAAGAGAGAAAAAGATTGATTCGTGTCCCAAGCTAAATAAAGGCAATTGCATTAAAATACAAGCCAGTAATACTTTAAGCTACTGCTCAATCATTACTACTTTGTTTTGTTCTTAAGTAATCTCTGCACCCAGTGTGGGTCTTCAACTCACAACCCTGAGATCAAGAGTTGCATGCTCTACCAACTGAGCTAGTGGGGTGTCCCAAATCATTACTAGTTTCAAAGGCAATTTACTTAAGCATAACTAGTTATTGATCAAATACTTAAATAAGAAATTAGAGCTGAAAGAATTGAAGAATTTTAAAATATTAAATAAAGACATTCATATCAGGATAAATAATTTTAGAAATCTTATCACTACAAGAAGTATATTTAAGGTGCTCTTTTTATAATTATTAAGATCTATTAGTAATATCCCTATAATTTGTTTCTCTGGAACAAAGTTATGCTACATAAGTTCATGTACTTCCATTATATGAATAAAATGAATACCATAAAGTATTTTCTAGGAGACATTCTTAATAAAATACAGTATGATAACAGTGATGAAGAGTGTGAGCTCAAGAGATCTGTCAGACTGTTTGGGACTGAACCACAGTACTACTTCCTACCTGTATGATCTTGGGTAAATCACTGATTCTCAATTTGCCACCTGTAAAATGAGGGTAATAGTAGTAGTAATCTCTTAGCATTGTTGTGAGGATAAAATGAAATGAGGCACTTAAAGCCCACTGGCTCAATGCCTGGCAACACTGTCAGCATTTAATAAGAGTTAACTACTATTATTAGTATTAGCTTTTCACTTTTTAGTTCCAGGGTCATCTCATCTATTTCTCAGAACTCCCCCTCATCTATTATTCTCCCAGATTTACATCGTCCATTGTGACATCTCCTAGGTTCCAACAATGCACCACATACTGTTATGTGAATGTCCTTTAGCTGCCACAAACTCCATATATCCCAAAATGAACTCATGTATGCCCTTAATCTGTTCCTACGTCATCCCACATTTTCCCATATCAATTTAGCCGTCATTAATTCTTTTTTTTTTTTTAAGATTTTATTTATTTGAGAGAGAGACAGAGAGAGCATGAGTGCGAGGGGGGAAGGGAGAGGGACAAGCAGGCTTCCTGCTAGGGCAGAGGGAGAAGGAGAGGGAAAGGGAGAAGCAGGCTCCCCACTGAGCAGGGAGCCCCACGTGGGGCTCATCCCAGGACCCTTAGATCATGACCTGAGCCAAAGTCAGAAGCTTAACAGACTGAGCCACCCAGGGACCCCAGTCATCATTAATTCTTAAACTGGAAACTTCAGGAGGCAAATAGTGGGCCTCAATTCTTCCTTTATCTCCTCCACATTCAATTATTCATCAAAGTGTTTTAATTTTACATTAATATTTCCTCAAGACAGCCCTGCTCTTTTCTATCTTAAATGTAATTGTTTTGTCTTATCTTTCAGCTGGACTAAATTAAAAGAGCCTTCTTCAAGGAAGATATGCCACACCATTCTAAATCATCTTCCAAACTGCCATCAGCTAGCTATATAACTAAAAACCAAATCCAATCGAGTTCATTTCCTGCTTGGAGATCTTTGCTGCATCTTATGCCTATAAAATGGATGTCCTCACCACCTGGCCCCAGGCTCATTTTCTCAGGTCTCACCCTCCTACTAATTCCATCCTGACTTTGCATTTTGTGATTCCAATTCTAATGAGTTCTCCTCATATTTTATGTCTCCAATTCCTTTTCTTTGCACATGCTGACACCCCTGCCTGACACGCCTTTTTTTGTCCACCACCTCCTTTCTCTGCTAAGCAAACTCATTCTCAAATGTCATCATTCTGAAACTTCTACTGACTATTGTTAGCAGTTAGTCATAGCCTTTTCTGTTCTCCCGCAACCTTTTGTCCCTATCCATATTTTACACATAGCACACTGCATTGTGAAGCTGTTCATATATACCTGCCACTTCTGATATACCGTGAAATCCTTAAGAAGAAAGATTGTCTTCTTTCTTCCTTTCTGTCTTTTCAATACCCAGCACTCAAAGCATTTGCTGGCATATTAACCAATACTGAACGAATCATTACAATTAAACTTAGTGTTGCAAAAAGCTTCCTTTATATACAAGGAAACCAAAGGCAAAAAGGTTTCAGTACATCTCCATGCCTTTTCTAGCACGTAATAATGGCTAATATTAGACAGTATAAAAAGATTTATTTTGAATAGTTCTTAACAGGAAATGGCTATCTATCTAGGTACTCATCAGAGCATATGGGCAGAAAAGGCAGTCTTCTCTCTAGATTGTGATGCTTTCTACCTATTCTTCCAGCTTCCTCAAGTCCTCAATATCCCATTACTCCAAGATGCCTGATTAGAACATTCCTGTTAAAGCTCTTCTGTGTACTTATCCAAGCTCCAGTTTTTAACTACTTTTCTAATGTATGCCCTGTTTCTCCTGGGCTTCAGGGACCTTCGACTATCTGTTACAATGCCTCAACTCTATTTAGGCACCTAAATATCTTCTCAGCTTCAGTGTCTTAAGATTATTTATTTATTTATTTGAGAGAGAGAGAGAGAGAGTGCATGCACTATTTGAGGGGGGGACGGGCAGCGGGAGGGGGAGATAATCTTAAGCAGGCTCCAAGCCCAGCATGGAGCCCCGACATGCGGCTCGATCTCACGACCCTGACTGAGATCATGACCTGAGCCGAAATCAAGAAGTCGCACACTTAACCAAATGAGCCATCCAGGTGCCCCTTATGATTTTTTTTAAACACTTAGTATGAATTATGAATTTTCCTAATCCCAGGAATAAAAATCTCTTTTCAAAGTACTAATTTAGCTTCTACCCCTTTGCTTCTATTTCATGATCAACCATACTTCAGTAAGTGCCTACCTTCTAAAATAGTATCCCATACATTTCCTTCATCTTTTAACACCTTAGTAAAACAGTTCTCTTCTGATAATACTCATTTAATCACCGTCTAAACATAATGGAATATAGTGGAAATCATGCAGACTAATTTTATTTATACATATTAATTTTTAATTTATTATACACATTAATTTTTAACTATTAATTTTTAATTGGTAAAATACACATAAAATTTACCATCTTAACATTTTTTTTCTTTTTAAAGATTTTATTTATTTATTTGACAGAGAGACACAGCCAGCAAGAGAGGGAACACAAGCAGGGGGAGTGGGAGAGGAAGAAGCAGGCTCCTAGCGGAGAAGCCTGATGTGGGGCTCGATCCCAGAATGCTGGGATCACGCCCTGAGCCGAAGGTAGATGCTTAACGACTGTGCCACCCAGGCGCCCCACCATCTTAACATTTTTAAGTACATAGTTCAGTAGCGATAAGTACATTTACACTGGTGTGCAACCCATCTCTAGAACTTTTTATCTTGCAAAACTGAAATGCTACACCCATTAAACAACAAATCCCCATTCCCACCTCCTGATAGCCATCATTCCACTTCTTCTATTAATCTGACTCTTGAAGTACTTCATGTAAGTGGAATCATACAGTATTTGTCTTTTTGTGACTGTCTTATTTTGTTTAGCACAATGTCCCCAAGGTTCATCCATGCTACAGTCTGTGTCAGAATTTCATTTTCAATGCTGAATAATAGTCCATTGTACGTACATACCAGATTTTGTTTATTCACTCATCCACTGCCAGACACTTGGTCTACCTCCATCTTTCGCTTAAGTGAATAACACTGTTATAAACATGGGTATACAAATATCTTCCTGAAAGTTTCCTTTTAACTTTTTGAGTATGTACCCCAAAAAAGAACTGCTAGATTTTATTAAAGATATTATATAGACATATAAAACATAAATATATTATGTATTATATATATCTCAAGATACAATTCATATATATTTACAATATACAGTTCAGTGGTTTTTAGTATATTTGCAGAGTTGTGAAACTATTATTACCACAGTTTGTTTGTTTGTTTATTTACTGATTTTTAAAGATTTTATTTGTTTGGCAGAGAGAGAGACAGATGCGAGAGAGGGAACACAGGGAGGGGGAGTGGGAGAGGAAGAAGCAGGCTCCCAGTGGAGGAGCCTGATGTGGGGCTCGATCCCAGGACCCCGGGATCACGCCCTGAGCCGAAGGCAGACACTTAATGACTGAGCCACCCAGTCGCCCCCGCAATCAGTTTAGAACACTCATCACTCCTAAACAAAACTCTACCCATAAATAATCACTCCTCATCTATAAACTGATGTTTCTCAAATTTTTGTCTCCAGCCTGTACCTTTCTCTGCTCATGGATTCAACTGCTTAAATATCTAATCGGCAAAACAAACTTGACATATCTGAAAATAAATCTCTGAACTTTCCCCACAAAACCTACTTTTCCCACAATATTCACATCTCATTTATACCTTCTTTCTTACATACCCTACACTTAATCACTCAATAATCCTCTTGACCAAACCTTCAAAATATATCTAAAATTCAACCTTTTCCCATCACTTTGTCCACTATCACCTACTCCTGCCCTTATTTTCCTACAATCTATTCTCAACACAACAGCCACAGAGATCCTTTCTAAAGTAAGTCAGATCGTGTCACTCCTCTACCTCAATTCCTCCACTGGCTCCCTACTTCTCTCTGCCTAAAAACCAAAGTCGTTCCAACGGCCCACAAGCCCTTGATGTGGTATGGTTCACTGTTATCTCTGTGACATCTCCCTCCAGCCTCGTCCTTGTTTTGCATACTTTAGTCACACTAGTCTATTTGTTGCTTCTCTGAATAAATCATGCACTTTCCCATCCTTGCACTTGCAGCTCCCCATCTGGAATGTTCTTTGCCCAGATGCATGATTCATCCCCTCACTTCGCTCAGATCTTAGCTTAAATATCCATTAACGCTCTATTTAAATTTACAACGTATCTAATTTATCCTATGCACGTCCCTATTCTCTTTGCCTATTTTCTCTCCAAAGCTTTTATTACCACATAATTTTATGTCTGATCCTACAATTTATGATACTTCTTTCAATTTTAAAAATATTTAAAAAGATGTAGAATTGAGAATCATATATTTTTTTCAAACAGACTCATATTACACATACTGTTATGGAAAGTGATTTTTTTCCAAATTATGATTTCCCCTTCAATACCAACAATTATTTTATTAAAAAAGTCTAGTATCATAGTCTCTCTAAAACAGTTTTAAACATTTTTTCCACTTAGGTCATTTTTACATTACCTTGCCGATTAACTTCATTTTGAAGTAGCTCTTCCATTGCTTCTTCCTCAGCAATATCTAATGGTGTGTCTCCTTCACTGTTGACAGCTCCTACATGAGCTCCCTGACCAATCAAAAATCTGTAAAATGAAAGGGAAGACAGTTAAGCAATGACAGTATCATAAGACTAAAGGCATAGCAAATGAAGAAAACTCTTATGTAAAAGCAACACTAAAAACCAAGGATAGATGCATTAAGTTTTAAAAAAGTAGAGCATGTTTTCTTATTTTAATTTGTATTTCTTAATTTTTCTATAATGTACACACATTGCCTTACTAATACAAAAATGTTATTTAATGATAATTAGAAAGTCCTTCATAGGATCATTTCAGACTGTCTCCACTAAAATTTTTCAATACCTCCATATTGACTGGTTTCCTAACTGAGCTCCACGTTCCCAGTCTCACGCCATATGCAACAGTTCTTTTTTTTTTTTTTTTAAGATTTATTTATTTACTTGAGAGAGAGAGAGAACGTGCACGCAAGTAGGTGGGGTACAGAGGGAGAGATAATCCTCAAGTATACACCTTGCTGGGTGTGCAGCCCAATGTGGGGCAAAATCCCAGGACCCTGAGATCATGACCTGAGCTGAAATAAAAAGTCAGACGCTCAAGTGACTAAGCCACCCAGGTGCCCCATATGCAATAGTTCTTAACCTGGGGTTGATGGACTAAAGTCAGAAGGCCATTCAACTGATGCAGGTATCTTAAAATACTGTTTAGATCATCACTGTTTTGAAATGAAAAGTAATTGTTAGATCAACCATTAGGTCTCTTCATTTAATGTGTTACTAAAGAAGCACATATATAACTATACCATAAATGAGTTTTTCTGATATTTTGAAAAATGAAACCCAACAGAACTGGTGTTTGGTGTTCTTCCTATTTTATTTTATATATCCAAAATACAATCCTGAGAAAAGTATCCACAGGCTTAATCAAACCTGACAAAGGGATTCAGATACAAAATGTTAGGAATCTCTTCCACTGCATCAACTATACATCTCCCAAAATCTATTTAAAATGACTGGAGTCAGCTTCCCACTTAAAAATCTTTTATGGTTGTACCATACTAAGAGAAAACATACATGACCCTCAATGAGCTGGTTTTGTCTTCTTTTTCAGCCTCATTTCTATTCTGTCTTGTACCACACTTTAGGCTCCAATAATACAGAACTATACTTATAATGCCAGACTAAGCCATGCTCCTTTGGCATCCCTGATTTTACTTCTGTGTATGTAAAGAATGGGCATTTTTCCTCTATGTCCCTAACCAACTTAACTCTTATTCATATGCACATTTTTATAGACTACATAAAAATATTCTCATTATAAAAATAGTAAAAATGTCCAGAATTTAAAAAAAAGAAAGAAAAAACAAGAATACCTTTATACCTCTCCTTCTACTATTATGTTCCCTCCCCAGAGATAAATATTACCAACAATATCTTCCTAGTAACTTTGCTATGAATTTTTATATGTGTATATAAACATGTACACACTCACTTTTGAGGTTCTTTTTATGAAACAAAAATTAATGAGATTATTTTCAATGCACAGGAATGCAATGCATTATAATAGTTGAAAAATACTCCACAATATGGCTGAATCATACTTTTATTTCATACCATCCTCCTAATGGAATGTTTTTAAATGGACACTTGACATTATCAACCTTTAAAAGTTTTCCCAACATGATGGGAATAAAACTTTATTTCCTGATCACACAAGAGGTTGAAAATATTTGGGTATGTTTACTGGCATTTGTATTTTCTCCTCTCGTGAACTTATTTACATCTTTTGCTAGTACTTTGAATGTGTTCATTAATTTAACAAAAACTTATGGGATGTTTTTATGGACTGAGTATTTGTATCCCCAAATTTCATCTTGAAATCCTAACCTCCAATGTGATGGTATTAGGGGGTGGGACTTTTGGTAAGTAATTAGGCTTAGATGAAATCACTAGGGTGATGCACCCATGATGGGGATTACTGTTCTTACAGAAGAGGAAGAGATTAGAGCTCACTGTCTTTCTGCCATAAGGGACACAGCAAGATGGCAGCTATCTGCAAGCCAGGAAAAGGGCCCTTACCAGACACAGAATTGGCCAGCACCTTGACCCTTTAATTCCCGAGTCTCCAGAACTATGAGAAACAAATGCCTATTGTGTAAGCCACCCAGTTTATGGTATTTTGTTTTCCCAGCCAAAGCTAAGACAGGTATCTAGTATGTACCTAGTACTATGTTACACGCCAGGAATACAATGGTAAGCAAAACAAACATAGACCTTTCCCTCAAAGAGCTTACAGTCTAGTAAAAGAGAGATTATTCAAAGAGTTAAGATTATTGTAAAATTTTGGTAAGTCTTATGACAGAATTTTGGGGTTTCTACGAGTGGATAATAGGATAACCTAATTCAGTTAGGTAAGGAATATGTAGATACTAACAAAGACAATGGAAGGAAAGTGTGTTCCATGTAAGAGAGAACAAAAGGTACCATATAACCCTGTGACAGTAAATATGTATGGTCTACAGAGGCCTGGTTCATTTTCCTGAAAGAACTGATCAATCTCTATGTATAGCTAATCTCTCCTACACACACACACACACACACACACACACACACACACACACAGTGAGAGTCTACTTTTCTAAGATGTTATATGATCAGGAATATGTTTCAAAAAGATCACTTTGTACAGTACGGAAAATAAATTACAATGTAGAAAGAATGAAAGTAGAAAGATCAGTTAAAGGAGCTACAGCAATAGTAAAAAAAAATTATGTTGGAAACTTGAATTTTATGGAAGAAATGGATGAATTCGAGATACCAAGGAGATACTGGGAGATGAGTTGGATATGAGAAGTGAGGGTGAGGAAGGTGTCTAGGATAAATTGAAGTTCTTGACTTGTATGATGTGATAAATGAATGGTGGTACTAATTAATGATATGGAGAAAATGAAGTTATTTCCTACATCTGACTAATAGCTATGTTACAAATATTTCTTCCATACTGTAACTGCATTTTGAAAAAGAACCCACAGGGGCACCTGGGTGGCTCAGTCGTTAAGTGTCTGCCTTTGGCTCAGGGCGTGACCCCTGCGTTCTGGGATCGAGCCCCACATCAGGCTCTTCCACTGGGAGCCTGCTTCTTCCTCTCCCACTCCCCCTGCTTGTGTTCCCTCTCTCGCTGGCTGTCTCTATCTCTGTCAAATAAATAAATAAAATCTTTAAAAAAAAAAAAGAAAAGAAAAGAAAAAAAACCCCACAACTTTTCAGGGCTCCTGGGTGGTGCAGTTAGTTAAGCGGCTGACTCTTGCTTTCGGCTCAGGTTGTGATCTCAGAGGTCATGGGATCAAGCCCCGCACTGGGCTTTGTGCTCAGTGCAGCGTGCTCAAGACTTTTTCTCCCTTTCACTGCCTCAAACGAATAAATAAATCTTTAAAAAACAGAACAGAAACAAAAAACTTTTCTTACAGTACTTTGTATCTTACTAAGTTTAAAGGTTGCATAAAGGCAGGTCTGTCAGTCTCTTGTTTAAGAAGGCTTTTACCATCCTATTACATGTATCTATATGGAGATGTAACTTTTACAGACATATACATAAACAAGAACAAAAGAATATACACTACAAAGTTAACAGTGATTATTATCTCTAAGTGGTAATTAGAAGGGATTTGTATTAGTAGTTTTATTTGGGGGGTATTTTTTTGTTATCCAAATTTTCTGTACAAAGTTTATTTTGTATATGTGTGTCAGACCACAAAAATGGCTACCATACCATTCTGTAGCCTCATGCTTTTACATTACACTTAATAATACGCTGTAAATATTTCTCCCTATATAAGGTAAAATTTCATTTTTATGATCTTCATGGGACTTCTACAAAGAAGTCATACTTGAATTGAAGCAACTTTTTCTGTTTTAGAGTTTTATTTTTTATTTATTTATTTTTTAAGATTTTATTTATTTGACAGAGAGAGACAGCCAGCGAGAGAGGGAACACAAGCAGGGGGAATGGGAGAGGAAGAAGCAGGCTCCTAGCGGAGAAGCCTGATGTGGGGCTCGATCCCAGAACGCCGGGATCACGCCCTGAGCCGAAGGCAGACGCTTAACGACTACGCCACCCAGGCACCCCTGTTTTAGAGTTTTAAAAAATGTAATATAAAACTAAATGAGAACATTCATGTACTACAAATAAATAAATGAGTCTGGAGCAAAAGAGAAAAAATATATAGGTGGTAAAATAAACTGTGCTATGCTCCAGGAGAATATGTAAACAATCCGCTATGCAAAATATTAACCAAACAATTAGCCATATTTAAATGAAATCACTTCTATTTTTCTTAGGTAGAAATCATTCATAGGCTATAAAGACTGAGAATAAAAAGAGTACCTCAGAGTAGCTTCAGTGCTTGCAGCAGGGGGAGCTATATGGGAAGCAGTCTCAAGGAAATACCAGGGCAAAGCCAAATACAGACAATCCAAAATTAATATAAACAGGAAGGATGTTAAGAGAAACTAGCAAGAGTAAAGTTACAAAACTACTGCCAGGAAACAGAGACTGGAGCAATTCCTGAACCAAAAGTTAAGGTATATATATCTACTCATATAATTCACAAAAATCACCTGCACTCCAGGACTATCATTTGCAAATATGAATTTTTAAAACGATATATAGAAATAAAGAAAGAAAATCCCATGGCATTAATTCTTAGCTACAATGAAGATCTCAAAAAACCATTCAAAGATTGGTTGTGTGAAAAAAAGCACAAATGTTTAAGTTCCGTAGACTCTGAGTTAGGCTCCCAACTCTGCCTCTTGACAGCTGTGTGACATTCACTAGAACACTGGAAGCCTAGTTCATAGACAAATTACAGGGCTGTGTGAAGTTTAAATAAGTTAATGTCTAAAAATAAAATTCTATCTTTTATCCCATCACGCAAAATCATCACATTTAGAAAGCAATGTTTAAGATAATGTGAAATAAAACAGTACAGACTATCTGGAATACCAGAAATTGACTTTGAGGGGCCCTCCAGATACTGGAAACAGATGGCTATATTTCCTTCAGAACAAAAAAAGCTAGGGAATTATAAGGAGCTCATGTGACGGCTAATTAGGAAACATATTTATTTTAAGATTTTTTTGGAAAGAAAAAAAGCAAAGATTTCACACAGACTATCCCAAATTGAAAAGAAAGAAGATTGGACTGTTTCTCAGATGAGTAGGCTTTTTTGTATGCTTTAGAATTTTTTTTTAAAGCAGTGTAACTGTCTTAACAATAATGATTTCCTCAAGTGATACAAATGAGGCCAACATAGGAGATGCCTATAAATGATGAAATTCTTCATAAATTGTAGAAATAAAAAATGTTAAACCACCAGGTTTATTGAGATTTATAATAATCTAGCACCTTGAGTCAATAAATAATTTTGGATAAATTAACTGACCTCAAAATCAAGACATGATCCAAATGGACTTTTACAAAATTATTTGCACATGTCCTAATTTAAAAATCTGACAAAAGGCATAAAGTTCTTAACCAAGTTATTGGTGGCAATTTAGATATGCATATTAGATAAATTTGAGAATTATTCAATGTTACTTGAATTTGGAAGACAAATTTTGACAGTCTCTGTTGTCTTGGATTATGGGTTTTGTCAAAAAAGAATCCATAAGAAGAGATCATGAGAAAGGGAAATAGTTTTCATTTAAAAAATCTGATCTTTTAATTAAAATTGTGTTTAAAGTAGAAGCTAATGAGAACACAGTGATCAAAGAGACAAAGGAAGAAGAAACTCCATCAGCAAGAGCTGAATATATTTAGTGTCCAAATTTAATGTATATTGACTTTTTTATTCACTGTAGGAAAACTAGTATCAAGAAGTCATTATAACCAGGGGCGCCTGGGTGGCTCAGTCGTTAAGCGTCTGCCTTCGGGTCAGGGCGTGATCCCAGCGTTCTGGGATCGAGCCCCCATCAGGCTTCTCCGCCAGGAGCCTGCTTCTTCCTCTCCCACTCCCCCTGCTTGTGTTCCCTCTCTCGCTGGCTGTTTCTCTCTCTCTGTCAAAGAAATAAATAAAATCTAAAAAAAAAAAAAAAGTCATTATAACCAATACATGAAATTTTCATGTATTCAATACGTGAATCTTTAAAAACCAGGAAGTCAGTACCGCCTTAAAACAGAAAGAAATTCTGTCACACAGATGAACCTCAAGGTCAGTGTGCTAAGCAATATAAGATAGTTACAAAAGGACAAATAGTATATGATTCCACTTATATGAAGTATCTAAAGGTATCAAAATCATAGAAACAAAAAAGAAAGCTGGTTACCAACGGCTGAGAGTAGAGGAGAGGGGAAATTACAACGGCTGAGGGTAGAGGAGAGGGGAAATTAGTGTTTAGTGCACAGAGTTTCAGTATTATAAGATGAAAAATTCTAGCGATCTGCTGCACCATAGTGTGAATATATCTGACACTGAACTATACACTTAAAAATGGTACAAATGGTAAATCTAATATTATGTGATTTTATGATAATTTTTTTAAAGCAGAAAATCAGAAGAATGCCACTGGAATAGCTGTTTCTTGAAAATCAAAATGAGTTCCTCAAAGCCATCTAATGACACAGAATCATGAACTACCTGAACTTTCCAAAGATGGGTAAGTAGAACATTACACCCTTAAGAAATGCATGCTATTTTCTTTTGGTAGTCTCTGAGCAACAAAAATCTTCAAATAAGTGTAAACAACCTTATGCGTCTTCAGCGGGAACGCACTTTGCTATTTCATTCCTGAAGTTCTAGACAATGATGAAAAATAGTTGAAAACAGCTGTAAGAGTCCAAAAACAGCTCTGATGTGGAACCTCTGAAAAGTTTTATTAAAAACAGCAGTTCTTCATTCAGCACTTGACAAATGTTATGCCACTTTCTTCTGGTCTCCATGGTTTCTAAGGAGAAACCTGTTGTCATTCAAATTTCCCTCCTTAAAATACAGAAATTAGGCTTTTGTTGGGACTTTTTCTTCTTTTGGTGTGCCTACTTGTGCTTCTGGATTATCAGTGTTTTCAGTTCAAAGATATATGAGACAAAAAGGAAAGCTAAGAAACTCTCTCCGTGGGTCCTGTGATGCCTAGCCATCATGTCTTCTTTCTACCTCTTCAGAATCTTTTGTTTTGTATATAATGCTCAGGGTTTTTAGTAGTTCTTAGCAGGAAGAATAGGGAAAACCATGTCTACTCTATCTTCCCAGAAGCAGAAATTCTCTCTCATTTTTAATTGTCAAATTTCAATGCTTAGAACATTAGCAATTTTAACCTTAATTTTTTTTGTCAAAACCTGAAGGCAAAAGTATTATCTTCACATACAAATCACGTTGTTAGTCCAACTGTTAGTCGTGATACCTTGCCAAATACTTTGCTTAATTTCTGACATCACAGTTCCACAATTATGTCACAGATATAATTAATTATGCCAATAGCAAAAACCAGGCTAATACTTGTGAGAGAAATGAATCTATTTTTGAAACTGGTGTCTATTTTCCAGTTGTCTAGGAACCTGGATTATCATTTGTAAAACAAAAACAAAAACAAAACAACAAATTCAAAATGTGGGAAAGTATTTAAATTCCTCTATTCTCTTTGTAAAACCACCTTTAAATATAGGAAACCCTCAAGGTTCTGTCTTCAGCATTTCCTGTTTCTCCTAATTACTCCCCAGAACCGTGATTCAATACTTCTCTGATGATGCACTAACGCCTGAAAAGGCATATTTGTTTATTAAAATCAATTATATACACTACTGTATTACCTCATTACTGCAACTTTCAATTCCCAAAGGCAAAAATCCTACTCACTATGCAACAATTCTAAAATGTACATTTCCCTCACATTTTAAATTCATGGAAATCTTCTACAATCAATGAATGTTACAATCCATGATGCCTTACAATGGCTACTGGCCAGGTGGCAGACAACCTGGTTGTGATTATCTGTCCTCACGTGACCTCAGTCACAGCTATTCATACTGTTTTCATTTCAGTCAACTTATGTGCATTATTGGTACCTTATTTGTTGAACTTAAAATGTCTTTCTGGATGTTGTCTGAAACTTTTTGTTGATACTTTCCGGTAAGATCAAGAAAGCATCAAAATCAAAACTTGCAGAATGCATACCAATGGCTTAAATAAAACCCCAAAGGCAATAAGAGAACATTCTTTAGTAACGTTGCATCAATGACACTCTAAATTGCACAGAAAATAATACTGTGCGAAAAAAATCTAGGTGATTAAACACACACACACAGTATCACAGCTTCATTTTTTAACCTTTTTTTAGTTGGTATATAAAATAACGACACTGTGTTACAACAATGGCATCTTAAACTTCATGAAATCCAGTATATGCATTATAAACACACCAAATATATTCCTGGCTTCCTACAGCACCATTTCCATTAGCATCTCAAACAGGGCCTATTTTTTTTCAAAATATTTTATTAATTTACTTGAGATAGATAATGAGAGAGAGCATAAGCAGGGGGCAGAGGGAGAGGGGGAAGCAGGCTCCCCACTGGGCAAGAAGCCCAATGCGGGGCTCTATCCCAGGACCCTGTGGTTTCATGACCTGAGCCATAGGTAGACACTTAACTGACTGAGCCACACAGGCACCCTCAAATAGGCATATTTAAAACCACATTCCACTATGGTCTCTTCTCCGCTTCCCCCAGTCTTGCTCTTTAGGTCTCTTAATAAGTTTAAAGGCATCATTTTGCCAATTACAAAGGTCAGACAGGGAGGCAAAATAGTGTACTGGCTTAAAGTACAGACTTGAAAAGTTAGACTGACTAGGTTCACATCCTAGTTCTGCCACTGACTGTGTGTGATTACTCTTGGACTCGTTTCCTCATCTATACATCACTATATACCATCACTCACCCAAACCCAAACTTCAAAATCTTTCATATTTTAGAAAGATAATATTGCAGATTATGTAACCCCCCCGAATCTGAGGCAGCACTTCATAACCAAACATATTAATATTTTTGCAAAACATAAACATACAGTAAGTGGGATAAACGAAACTATAAATAGCCTCTTATCAGTTTAGGTCATGGTTTGTTACCAAATGAGCCTATACCCAAATTTACAATTAGCTTGTCATTTTTCCAAGTTTTGGGGGTTTGTAATTGTGCATATAGACCTGTGGGGTGGTGGTAGCAATATATTTTCATGTGATTGTTAGGATGACTGAAATTATATATACTTAAAGGGCTTAGAGTAGTGACTAGCCCATATTAAACACTCAATGAATATTAGCTATTATCAGGCATTCTCACCACCTTTGATTTTTTTCTCCTACCTTACTACCTAGACCCAGTGAATCACAACCCAGCCTTATCAATTCTATTTTCCAATTTCTTTCAGATCTGCCCCACTTCCAATTTCACTGCCATTACCCTAGCTCTCTTGTCCAACAATACTAATCTGTGAAGAACAGTCTTCCTAAAATACAGAGTGAGGATCATCATCACAACATCCCTAAAAATGCATCACCACTAAACGTCAAACTTAGCAAAGCATACAAACTCCTCTATGCTGTTGACTCAGTTCATTTTCGCAATCGGATCTGCTACTCTCCATATGCCACTAATGTTCTTCTTCCTGAAAAACTCCGGCTCCAAAAACCTCCTCCTATCCAATGGAATCAGAACTAGTATTTGCTTGGTTAACCAGAAAAGCTGATTAAAACAGGGAATCATAAAACATAATTATATATATATATGAAAATAATTAAATGTAAATAAGATATTTATTTCAACATAGAAGATACTGGAGAATGTCTCCAATGACTTAAAACTATGCTACCTCTCTTGCATAAACCATACTCATAATGCATTTCCTAAGACTTCCAAGTGTCTTTAAAATGAAGCAAAAACTTGAAGTCAACAGGAGAGCAGAGTACACAATCCCTCTGTCTTTTACTTTCAATCTTTCACTTATCACAACCACATCTACTTAAATCGTAATTATATATATATATATATATATATGTAAAAGATTTATTTATTTATTTTAGAGAGAGAATGAGTACAAGCAGGGGAAGGGGCAGAGGGAGAGGGAAAGAGAGAATATCAAGCAGACTCCCTGCTGAAAGCGGAGACCCATGCAGGGCATGATCTCACAACCCTGTGATCATGACCTAAGACTAAATCAAGAGTCGGACACTCAACTGACTGGGCCACCCAGGCGCCCCATCAGCAGTTATATTTTTAAGGCCTTGCCCTTATCAAATCTTTCAAAATATTTAACCGTTACAACAATAATTTTCTTTTTTGTACACATTTCAACAGTTTTGTGCTATCTAATTAAATAATCAATAACAAGTTCAGAATACACACAATTAACTTTTGGTAGGCTTGTAATTCCATTGGTGAAACAGAAGTGAGTAAGCTTAGTAGAAATAGCCTATTTGCTGCAATGTTCAGTTTCAACCACTTAATGGCAATCGGTCATTAGATTTTAAAAAAGAAGTGACAAATGTGGGGCACCTGGGTGGCTTGGTTGTTAAGCATCTGCCTTTGGCTCAGGTCATGATCCCAGAGTCCTGGGATCGAGCCCCACATCGGGCTCCCTGCTCAGCAGGAAGCCTGCTTCTCCCTCTCCCACTCCCCCTGCTGGTGTTCCGTCTCTGTGTCTCTCTCTGTCCAATAAATATATTAAAAAAAAAAAAAAAAAAAAGAAGTGACAAATGTTAGTTAATACAGTGGAAGCCAGTTAAAAGAGCTTTACCATATATTATCTCTCTTTCATGAATAACGACTTTGTTCAGACAACTTCCAACTCTCACAGGCATAAACCCTGCTCGCTGTTTAACATAACAATTAATGTCATCTCCTCTAAAATTATTCCCTGGCCTAATCAAAATCAATCACTTCTTCAGTGTTCCTTGTACATTTCTTGGTCCATTTATTCTATGCAGTATTATTAGTTAATTAACTTCACATATATCTATAAGTTTGAGATCAGGAATGGAGTTGTAGCCATTTTTATATCTCACAATGCCTAACACTACTGTAGTAGATGTGATATAATGAAAAGAACATCAGAATTTGAGTCCTGAGAATGAAGGTTCAGTTCTGATTATAAAATGGAAGTAACAGGGAACATTCCCATATGTACTTTAAAAAAGCAGTAAGAATGTATATAAGAAAATGATCTTTATAGTTTTAAGCAAACACATCTCATTATTACTATAGTAAGACATAAGTATCTCATATCAAATTTTAATATTTTCATAGGATCCTAGACATAAGTTTTGCCGAGATGCCTAATCAAATACAGTCTGCTTTAGATGAACAAAGTATCATTCTTAACAAGAAATATGTAAATAAAACCAAAATTCATGGACTTGCCAACTCTTCTTGACGCTCAAATATCCACATATCAAAGTAAGTATGACAAAATGACTACTTTACTATCTCTTCTGTTCCTCTCATCTAGTTCTGTTTACCCTCACACCAAATGACATGATAGTTTTCTTTATAATCAGGAGAACCAAGAGTTTAGCTATTTTTCACTAAAAGTAATGACCATATGTAGTATTTTGATTAATACCAATTTAGCTAACATTTACTGAATACTAAATATGCTGTGTATTGTGTCAAGTGTCTAATACACATTATCTAATCTTCACGATCTTACAGAATAGGGATAAGTATTAATATTTTTATTTTACAGATGAGGAAACAGAGGTTCAGAAAAGCTGGCAATCTGCCTCAAGTTAATAGCAATTCTGGCTTCTACTCTGAATGCACTATGAATCCACTGGAAGGATTTGAATAAAAATGTGATGTTATCCCACTTGTAATATTTTAAATGGATCATCCTGCCTGCTGTGTGGAAAACAGATGGGTAGAGGCAGGAATAGGATGGTTATAGTTAGAAATGTTGCAACTATAATAATTCCAGTGAAAAACAACAGTGTCCAGGATCAGGAAGAAATTAAAGAGGTGATGAAAATAGATACTGGATATATTTTGAAGGGTAAGCCAAGAGAAATCTCGAGGATTATACTGGATGTTTATGGAATAAAGCTATAATGAAGGAGAAAAGCCAAGCCATAAATAAGCCACCACAAATATTTAAAAGTTATCATATCCTTAAATAGTTGATTTTTTAATGATCAAATGACAAAACTCATGAAACTTTTTCCATGCTGTAAATAAGACCATGAAAATGTCACTGAATGTAATCCTACTAGCTTTTTTTTTTTTTTAAAGATTTTATTTATTTGAGAGAGAGCGAGAAAGAGCACAAGAAGCTTGGGGGGGGGGCATGTAGGGACAGGGGGAGAGGGAGAAGCAGACTCCCTGCTGAGCAGGAAGCCCTAATGCTGGGCTTGATCCCAGAACCCTGGGATCACAACCTGAGCTGAAGGCAGATGCTTAACTGACTGAGCCACCCAGCCCCCCCACTAGCATTTTATAATGATATAAAATCTTCAATAGTAGCAGTTTAGAAACTACTCCAAACACAAAGAAAAATGCATTAAATGTACTAATTAATCACTATGTCATCCTATGTACACTACATAATGCTTGCTTTATACAGGGCTAATTTTCCCTACTATTGAAAATTTTTATGGCAAACACCAAAGCTACTCAAGATAAAAGCACTCCTAGGGATGCCTGGGTGGTTCAGTTGGTTGAGCTTCCAACTCCTGATTTTGGCTCAGGTCATAATCTCAGGGTCATGGGATCAAGCCCTGCACTGGGCCCTGCTCAGCATTGAATGCCCCTGCTTGGGATTCTTTCCTTCTTCTTCTACCTCCTCCCTGTGCCCCTTTCCCCTGCTCATGCATGCAGTTTCTCTTTCTCTCTCTCAAATAAATGAATAAAACCAAAAAAGCACTCCTAAATATCTGTGGTAGAAGCCTAAAAAAGAAAAGTGGTGATAAAATTAAAATACAAAAAGATTTCAGAATAACCACATCAATAACCAAAACGTTAATAAAACAAATTGTTTTAAAGTTTTATTATTCAAATACAAAATTTTTCACATAAACATAAAAATTCCTATGATTTGCAAAAATGAAAAAACAATTCCAAGGCTAAAACTAGAGTCATTCAAATAGATAGCATTCTTTGGTCAACCAAGAAGGACAGACTGAATAAACTACAATGACATACTATACAATGGAGCCCTCAAACCTAAAAATAGAACAATGAGAAAGAGCTCTATATACCCCACTATATAATGATCTCCAGAATAGACTGTTAAGTGGAAAAAGCAAGTGAAGAAATATGTATATGGTATTCTATCATTTACCTACAAGGGGAAATAATATTTTCAATGATACTTGTATTAAAAAACAAACTGGGATAAAATATAAAATTTGCAAACTAGTATAGAAGGAAACAGGATAGAAGGGATTGCCATTAGAACTCAGTATTTTATGTAAATTATAAAACAAAATTAAATTTAAAAAAGCAAACTCTAAAAAATAAACAATGAACCTAATAGTGTATCTAGTTGGTGGCATAACCACACAGAAAAGAACTATTTCAAGTGTTCCAACACACAGTAATTTGATGGTGTATTTGAAGTCGGAATACCTTAAGGACCAAAAGAATTGCCCTCACACAAAACTTCAAACTGCTTTCAGTAATCATATTGTTGTTGTTAGTGGTATTGTTGTTATAAGTAGTGTAATGTACGTGTAATATATAATGAAGGAAATTAGTAATTCTGTGTTATTTTAATACTACAACTCCTGGCAATGAAATAAAGGGAGAAAGGAAATATTGATACAAGATAGAAGAGGGTAAAGGAAAACACCTTGGTGCCAAATATGAACTTGACGCAATGACCAACTCAGTAGCAATGAGCACGTCTAACACAAGGAACAGAGCTCATTGGAGAAATGGCAATTCCAGACCCAGGGCAGGAAAAAAAATGAGTTTGGAACACCCTGTAATACTACATAGCAAGGAAGGTTTAAAGATCACTTTATTTGTTCATTTCCCAAGGTTTTAGAAGCCAACATGAAGAGAGTCTTGATAACCACAGACATATAATTTACTAATCAATAAAGACAGTAACAGCAATGTATTAAGCACATTAAGTATATTTAAATGCAGGAGCTCCTAAAGTTGCTTAACCCTCAAAAAACCAATTAGTTCCCTTTGAAGGTAACTAATGAACCAACTCATTATTTTAAAAATCAGTATATAGAGGAAAAGAACAAAAACTATATCCTCTCTTTCCTTTATAAAACTTGTATTAGGGGTGACTAAATAAATATGAGGAAGTTTCTTTTACAAAAATATTCCAGTTAATAAATGAAAAAGAATGACAAAATGCTGCCACTGTATAGCTCCTATGTTTTCATTTAATTATTTCTTCAGTCAGAGGACTTGGTTTTCAATGCTTTGTGCATAATAATTTAGTTTTTTAAAAATATTTTATTTATTTATTTTAGAGAGAGACAGAGAGCACAAGCAGGGGGAGGGGCAGACAGAGAGGGAAAGTATCTCAAGCAGACTCCATGCTGAGCATGGAGCCTGACATGGGGCTCGATCTCATGACCCTGAGATCATGACCTGGGCCGAAATCAAGATTTGGATGCTTAATCGACTGAGCCATCCAGGTGCCCCTGTACATAATAATTTAAATATATAATTTATACTTTATAGTTAGAGAGCTAAGACTAATTGAACTTATATACTGGAGCACTAAATTAAATACATAGTTTTTGGGGCTCTGTAATTGTTTGCCTTTTCTAATATATCCAAAGCTGTACTATTCAATTTTACTTTTAAACCACGACTCAACGACAACACTATAATTTTTAGGGAAAAATACCTTGATGCGACAGTAAGAATTTTATACTGCCTAAATTAGTGTACCAGTGCTACCGTTAACAAAATGGCATTAAAAAAAAATACCACAGACTAAGTGTCTTAAACAACAGAAGTTTATTTTATCATAGATTTAGAGGCTTGAAGCCTATGATCAGGGTGTTGGCAGGTTTAAAATGTTTCTTCTGAGGGTTCTCTCCTTAGCCCACAGATGGCTACCTTTTTCATAGTGTAGCTTCCTGTGGTCTTTTCTGTGTACAGGAACTAGGTGTCTCTTTCTCCATCCAAATTTCCTTTTCTTATAAGAAAACCAGGAAGACTGAATTAGGGCCTACCCTAACAGCCTGATTTTAACTTAATTATCTCCTTAAGGGCTGCATCTATCTAGTCACAATCCAAGTTTCTGGGGGCGGTTAGAGCTTCGACATATGAATTATGTACGGACACAATTCAGCACACTGAAGGAAGAGAATGATGTTAGTGCATACATTTCAATACTTGACCCGACAGTATTTAGTAAATCAATGCATATGCTGAGGTAACATACTCCCCAAACTCACCTCCGTTACTATTCCTCTAATCCACTCTGGAGAAGGGGCATTATTAAACAATCTCTATTTTTAGTTTTTCCTAAGACTTCTACCTTATTCGAAGCAGGGAGGTTGAGAATAATTATTTCGGTGAAAAGGTGAGATAACTGAGCCAGAATATGAAGAGTCATCATCCATCTATTCACTTGGCTTCTGCTAGGCTACAAACCAGATGTGAAATTGTTGAATGTCTAGAAACTAAACTGTAATCTCACATTCTCTATTCTACTATGTCCAACAGAGGTCCATCTCTATTTATTTATTTTTTGGGGTAAGATTTTATTTTTAAGGTAATCTCCTTGGGGCTCAAACTCACAACCCTGAGGTCAAGAGTTTCTTATTCCACCAACTGAGCCAGCAGGTGTCCTTAGGGGTCAAAAATTTAGAAGTCACTGTATCCAAATTATCTCCAAAACTTTAAACTATGTGTGCTTCATTGTTTGTTTCATCTCTCATTTCAACAGGTATGAATTAGAACTATTCTGTGCATAATGCAGTTCCTATTGAAGCATGTAAACATCTGATATGTTGTAGAGATGATGATGATGATAATAAATCAGCCAGGAATATCAGAAATGTTTCTGGAAGAAGTGATCCTTATGTAATTGCATTTGAGAGTCTGGGAGGAGCTGGTTAAGAAAAGAAATAAGGCAAAGGAACCAGCAAAGACTCATTAATATGAACCAGCAGTAAAAGTTTGGGGAATTAAAAGTAGTCCAGTATTGAGAGTGTGAAAAATATGAAAAGCAGTAAGAGAAATAAGAGGCACGAAGAAGCCAGATCATCCCTATTGTATAAATAATGTTAATCACTGAGACGAAGTAGCTTGGCCAAGGGCATGAAATTAGTGAACGGCAGAACCAGGATTATAACAATATAACTCCAAGTACTTCACTTAGCAGAGTAATTCAATTTTCCTAGGTTGTTCCTTGTTTATAAATATTATTTCTATATCATTATTAATAGGGCCTTCTTTTACCCCATAAACATTCTCACTTGGGGGATATCTTCACCTTATCTCTTAAACCACCATGCTATACTTTTCTAGACCAAAGAAAAGTAGGGTTTCATTAACTTCTGTCATTAGTGAGATTAACTGGTGAAAGAGCTAATGATGATATGGTGACTAACATATCATAATAAAAAAAAATCATGTATTTGGAATGGTTTTGGACTATCATCACCTTAACAAGTAATCCCAGTCAATATACATCAGAGTTAAATGGTCTTTTATAAACACTCTTATTACTTAAAAAAAGCAGAAAGATCAAAAAAGAAAAAGTCATCATTCTTCTAATTTTAATTTTGTTCAAAGACACTATGGATTTAAATACTTTGGTTATACCACAGCCATAAATTCAAACTGCCTAAAGAAAGGTAGTTAGATCAGCAAAACCGTACTTAACCTTGGCCAAACCAGGTCATTTTTGTTTGTGTAAGTCCTATGAAACACTTTGTTCCATAGCCTACCTCTTAAAAAAATGAAAAGTTGTAGTTATTCTACTGAAAATATTAACACTTGCAGCAGACCCCTTATCCATCCTCCTACTTATTTACTGATATGTAAAACACTGAATATGCCAAGTACTTGCTTTTCCCAAGGTAGCAATGGGCAAGTGACCAAGCCCAGGCCAATGCAAATCCCTGAAGGGGAAATGTGATGTACTCACAGGACTCTCTGGGAAAAGTTCCCTTCTCTGACACGCACAGGATATGGAGAAGATACTTTCCATTTCCCACTTCACTTTTTATTTTGCTCTCGGGTGTACATATGTAAAAATATAACTCAGGAGTTGCAGCAATCATCCTGTGACCAGGAGGGGACAAGGCTAAGAATAAAGTTCATATTTGGGAAAGGCAGAAGAAAAAAACTGAGAGATCCCAGGCCCTTGGATGACATCACTGAGCAGTTTAATAAACTTGAATGCCCTTCCTCTAAACTACCTTATATACTGTAAAACAAAGACCCTTACCTTTTTAGGTCACTTTAAATTTGATACTGGTACTTGCAGCTAAAATCATCCCAACATACACAATGGCATATCAAGCAAGTGGAAGAAATTATTCAGTAGGATTATTAGTGTCTTTTCAAACTCAGAAGCATAAATTAAAAAAAGGAAACACGGGAATTAAACATTTGAAGAAAAAGGCTGAGTTTTCATTTCCCAAGAGAAGATAAACAAGATAATGGTCAAAAGTGAATAATATATTGAGTATTTACTATGTGCCAGGTACTTCGATGGATCACTCATTTAACCCCCACAACAAACCTAAGAAATACTTCTCCCTTTCTACAGAGGAGAAAACAGAAGCATATAAAAGCTAAGCAGCTTGCCCAAGGTCATACCCCTTGAGTGTGGCTGAGGAAGCATTCAAAATTCACATCGTTTGACTCCAGAACCTGAGTACCAAATATTTAAGGGCAGCTAAAGATAAATGCACATTAGCAATTTTTTCTATGAAGAAGAGATTCAAGTCCTCCTTGAGCACGAAAAGAAGAGAAAGGAGTAAGGAAGCTGAGAACCATGACTAATTATCAACAACCACTACTGTTTTATAATGACAAAAGACTACCTCATTTTACACATAAAGAAAAAGAAATCAAGGCCCGGGGTGCTTGGGTGGCTCAGTTGGTTAAGTGTCCGACTCTTGATTTTGGCTCAGTCATGATCTCAGGGTCCTGGGATTGAGCCCTGCATTGGGCTCTGTGCTCAGCAGGGAGTGTGCTTGAGGATTCTCTCTCCCTTTCGCACTGCTCCCTACCCCCAGCTCTCATGCTCACGAGCGTACTCTCTCAAATAAATAAATAAATCTCAAAAAAAAAAAAAAAAAAAAAAGAAATCAAGGCTGAGAAAGAAAAAGATGAAGTGTAATTAGTGTTACAGGTAG
Source organism: Ursus maritimus (assembly GCF_017311325.1). Classification (NCBI taxonomy): domain Eukaryota; kingdom Metazoa; phylum Chordata; class Mammalia; order Carnivora; family Ursidae; genus Ursus; species Ursus maritimus. The sequence goes on from NW_024424564.1 coordinate 19,601,250, forward strand.
TAATAAAACTCAAGTGACTCAGACATTCTATTCCCAGGTCAGAGTACTTTTCATTTTACCAAACAATGCCTCCCCTTTAAAATGATATATTGCGGCACCTGGGTGCCTCCGTAGGTTAAGCATCTGCCTTTGGCTCAGGTCATGATCTCAGAGTCCTGGGATCGAGCCCCAAGACGGACACCCTGCTCAGCGGGGAGTCTGTTTCTCTCTCTCCCTCTGCTCCACCCCCTGCTTGTGCACACAATCTCTCCTTCTTCTCTCAAATTAATAAAATCTTTAAAAAAATGATGTATCATAGTTACAATACACACGGAGGAAGAAATGAAATACACAAAGAAATAACAATAGTTAAGGCTTACTAAGAGAGATTCACAGAGTAGCACTCCCATATTCAATATCTACCAGTTGATAAGCTCTGATGTGAGCAGACAAACAATAAAATGTATTTATGATATTGGATACATAGTAACAAAAAAGTGAAATAATTTAGTGAAAAAATTATTTTGTCAGGATAACTATACTTCCCTGTTAAATGTTTGAAGAATCAGATTTTCTTGGAAAGTACCATCAAATGTAGATAAGAATGACCATTTCTCATTGCATTTTCTAAAAACCATTTTTAGAAAACAATCTTAATAACAACTAAGTATAAATGTTTTAACGAACTAGAGAACTATGTATCATATTCTCCCTATAACAAAGTAACCTGAGTTATTGTTAGCTTTCCCTAACAATTCACAATTACATAAGGATAGACTAGACTGCTAAGTATTAACCTTGAATCATTAGACAATGGTCTACATGTACTCAAAAGGAGATGCGAATGGAGAAGTGTACAATTACTCATATTAATACAAAGTACCAAAAGCCAAAGAGGGTGGGGAGACGGAAGATGACCTTCCAACGAGAGACTCGATATACAGATTCCCAAGAACTGCTTATTCTTTTTCCTGGGAAGAATAGTTTTCATGAATAAGGTAATCTAAGAGCTCAATCATTTATCTGTAACAACAATTTCTATAAAATCTCAGGTATCTAAAATAGTGTTTGGATATATGGACAAAAATAGACACAGAACTGGCTTACTCTGCAATGTCGAGATAACCACAGGAAGCAGCTGCATGTAGTGGTATCCAGCCTTCATTATCAGGTTGATTAATATTTGCTCCATTTTCAACCAGAAACTTCACCATATCGACATTGTCATCAATGCAGGCCTAAAAACAAAACAGAAAGCACAATTAGAAAAAATTTGAATCAACGCTCCTAATAAACTTTGCAGCTTTTATAACATAAATATTCTCCTTTAGTCTGCTGCTATCTTGATAGTACTGCCATCAAACAGGCTAATGGTACCAACTAAATTGTAAGAGCCCTTGCTTAGATGCACATACAACAGTATTGTATGTGACTAGACTATGTCAATCTGATGATAAAAATAAGTACCAATTATAATAACAATTAAAACATTATATAAGTACCAGTAATATCCTCTATAGCAGTGGTTCCCAAAATGTGGTCTGTTGAGGAGGGAGGGATCCTTTCAAGGAACTCACAAGGTCAAAACTATTCTCAAAATAATATTAAGATGGTATTTCCCCTTTTCACTGTCTTTACAGGTTCACTTGAGGGTGCAGAAAGCACCAGTGGCAAAACTTGCTTGTGCCTTAGCACAAATCAAAGCAATGGCCAAAAAAATTCTACTAACAGTCACTATATTTGCCACTATACACTCATATTTTTTAAAGCTATTTTTCTTTATGAATATCCTTGACGAAGTAGTAAAACCTATAAATCTTATTAAATTTTGACCCCTGAATACACACCTTTTTAATATTCTGTGGAACAAGATAGGAAGTATGGATAGAACACTTCTTCCAGGTATAATGACTGCTCTAAGGAAAAGCACTTGGGCAACCAAGATGCAAGCTGAACTAGCCACTTTTCCCACGGAACACAACTTCTACTTAAATAACAAACTATACTTAAGTCTAATTTGGGGTTTTGGCATACATTTTCTTAAAAAAAAAAAAAGTCTGACATTTCAAAAAAACAACAGTATTTGTTGTCAATGATGAATTCAAGCCTTAAGAGCAAATGAATCAATTATTTTAATTTTAAAATGCTATTTATGTAACATGGGTACAGTATTGCTATTTTAAAATGAATTAATAAATACTTAAAATCCTCAGTTTTAACCTCTATTATTATCAAATAGTAATATACACACACCACAGAAACAAAAGTTCTTCGGGTCTTTCAATAATTTTTAAGAGTATAAAGCAGTCCTGAGACAAAAAAGTTCGAGAACTGCAGCCTATAGTAACTAAGAAGGGACTTTAATAAATGTTTACTTTGTGCAGGTAGTATGACTGGTACTTTATCTATTCTACTGATTTATACACATTATCCTCACATAAACCTTCATGAGAACAAGAATTTTGCTGTATCAGCAGCATCTTACACAGTTCTTGGCATGTGGTAGGGGCTTAATAAATGGATGAACGAATAAAAAAGCTAAGACTCAAAGAGATTAAGCAGCTTGAATAAGTCAGACAGGTGGGAGATGATAGGCTGGCACTCTAACAGATATTTAGATTCCAAGAGAATAAGCTCTTTTCCACACTTAACACTGCTTTCCACAGATATTCCTAGTTTATCAACATATTTCTCACCTATTTGTAGTCTCTGCAACAGGATATCTTAAGTTCTAGGCACTTACAAAGTGTTGTATGAATGAAACCAATTTTTCTTTACCTATCAGAGAAGCAAAAGAAAACACCTTCAGTAGTATTTTCTACGGGAAAAAATGGGTGTCAAAAAAGCACTATGGACAAAGTATGAAGTGGAAAAATACTGACAGGGAATCATGGCTTTTAACTCTAGGCTCTAGTTTTGGCTCTGCCACAAATTTTGTAGTGACAGACAAGTAATTTAATCTTTTGAGGCTTAATGTCTTTATTTTTCAAGTGGAGGAAGGAAGCTGGTGGGTTACAGATGTCTAAAATTCCCTAAAATGTTTAAGATTCTTATGTATCTATGATTCTTCTCCTTGGAACAAGTTATAAGTAACATAATGGCAAGGTCCCATAGTGCCCAGAACAGTACCTTCAAATGGCAGATGGTAAACGAATATATAAGTAACATTCATATGGACTTTAAGTATATACTGCTTGGGAAAAGAACCATTTTCAAGAAGCAGTGGTTAAAGAAAGGTTTGGAAAGATCTGAGAACCACAGCTATCTAGTAGCAAAAAAAGAAGAAATGTCAAAATACTATTATATTAGAAAGCAGTCTATAAAATGTTATTTGAGATTGCTAATGATCCACAGTGGCATCAATTAATATTAGTTCTATTTATAGGCTTGTTCATTAATTTTCCTCGAGAAAAGACATTGATTTAAATTTTTTTTAAAGATTGATTAATTCTATTAATTAACCTTTTCACTCAATCTGCTTTAATTCGTACAGGCTCCACAACAGTATTCTGACTTTTTTTTTTTTTTTTAAGATTTTATTTATTTATTTGACAGAGAGAGACAGCCAGCAAGAGAGGGAACACAGCCAGCGGGAGTGGGAGAGGAAGAAGCAGGCTCCCAGAGAAGGAGCCTGATGTGGGGCTCGATCCCAGAATGCTGGGATCACGCCCTGAGCCGAAGGCAGACGCTTAACGACTGCGCCACCCAGGCGACCCCAGTATTCTTTTATCATTGATATAAAAGTATAAAACTCTTTTTGATAAATCCATCTAATATGAATCTCATTATTGTTTTTAAAAAAATGAAAGATAATGTCAAGCAAACAAGATATGATTCTTTATAAAGGGATATGGGAAATGCTCACAATATATTAAAAATTTTAAAAAGAATATAAGAACAGTTTACCTAATATGATTCCAATTTTACTAAAAAATATGCACACAAAAAGACTAGAATATATATTGAAGGTTAACAGTCATTATCATTGATTGTGAGACCAAGAAAAAATTTTATTTTCTTTAAATTTTCCTTTATTTCCAAAATGCTTACAATGAATAGGCCGTTTTGAAAATTTAAGACTTCTTTTTTTTTTAAGATATTATTTTTAAATAATCTCTACACCCAACATGGGGCTCAAACTCACAATCCAGACAGAGATCAAGAGTTGCACGTGCCACCAAAGAGACCCAGCCTGGTGCCCTAAGACTTGATTCTTAAAAGAGAAATAGTAGATCTATTTTAATATGAAGAAACAACCAAACTGTTGGTAAAAGTGTACCATTTGAAGATATCTATGAAAGTATAAGAGTATAACAGAATATTATACTATAAAGTATAATACAATATAGTAATAAATAAATGGCATGGAGTGTATGTGTGTGAGGAGATTCTATTCATGTAATAGAATCTTATACATCAATGATAAAAGAACATCAAACAAAAAGACGAAACCACTGCTACCTTCAACAACACAGATGATCTTTCAGAGTCAGATGAGTGAAAAAAGGCAGAAAGAAAGGATATATACTACAGCTTTCTAGGCAAAACTAATCTCTTGTGCTTAAGTTCAGAATCATAGTTAAATTTGTGGGGAAATGAAGGGGGGGCACGAGGGAGTTTTTTTGGAAGACTGGAAATGTGTCCTATCTTTCTAATTCTTACTTAGGCATATTCATATGTAAAAATTCATTGAATTGCAAAATTCAAAGCTGTATACTTTACTTTAAATTATACCTCAAATTAGAAAGAAAAAAGTAACAGGTTACCATTTATTGAAAGCCTACTCTACATATTACCTCCATTATAAGACACTTTATTTATCCTTCTCTAAATCATACATGCTAAAATAGGTTTTCCTTTAATTTCTATCCTCTGGTCCCTGAAGCTCCAAAATCAAATACAATCCCTCTCTTAACTGATAACCTTTAGATATTATGAAGAATTCCCCCCCTCCAAGAATTCTCACATACTCTTTTTCAGGCTCAATATCCCAAATTCCTTTAGCTACTCTTCATATTATACATACTAAAAACTGTATCAGCCAAGGTAGGGAAGGGGAAGGATCACACTGTAATACAGCAGGCCTGTCCATAAATAAGAATGATCTTATAAGAGCATAACAGTAGTGGATAGAAAACTACTAAAATACCATTGTGACATAAAGATCACTTCTTGTGACTAAGATGGTCTATATAGGTCTCATTAAGAAATACACATCTGAGGGATGCCTGGTTGGCTCAGTCGGTAGTGCATGTGGTTCTTGATACTGGGGTCATGAGTTCCAGACCCATGCTGTGGGTAGACTTTACTTAAAATAAAAAGCACATGCTTGAGCAAGGTTTTAAAGATTACATAAGAGTTATTCAACTAGCAATTCAACTGGAAGTAACTTCACTGGGCAAATGCACTGTGATTAAAAAAAATGCATGGAATAAAGTGAATGATCCAGTGGTATACAGAGTTTTGGTAAGTTATAAAACAAGATAAGGCTATGTGCTAAAACACCTCAGTATATTCCACATAAAAGATCTGAATGTGATGCAAGGATGACTGGATTTGACACTCTAGGTGGTTTTCAATCCACTTTCTACTCCCACACATCAAAAAGAACCAACTACAATACTCCCATCAGTAATACTGGCTCAATTCAGCAGTAGAGACAAATAGGAGAAAACATTTTACAATTTTAATTATACAATGTTTGAAAAGAGCTCTTTAGAGTTTTTAAGCAGAGGGGTGACATGATCAGATCAGTATTTCAGAAAGATTATTGGAAGTAAGATGAAAAGAGAAGAGCCTGAACTGAGCCTTAGCAGTTATTCAGACTGATCTATACTGAAAAACTTAACAGAAAATATGCAAGGCTTAAAGACTGGTTACGTAAGGTGAGGGACAGGGAGAAGCCATTCATAAAAATAAATACTACAGGTTTAAGAAGCAGGCTGGGGAAAGAAAGATGATTTCATAGCTTTGGATATGCTGAATTTATACGTGTTTGTATACCTATCTAACCATGCATATTCAGTGGCCAATTGGATGTGCAGATGTAGAGCTTTGAAAATAAATGTGAAATGAAAACATCAATTCGGGAATTATCTGCATTAAGGTAATAATACAGTGGGGCTTGAAATCACCCGGGGAAAGGATGTAGAGAAGTGATTCTGAAAATAGTAAGAGAAGTGTTAAGATTAAATTATGATCTGTATATTCTATTTAGAAAACAAAGACATTTGTGGTATTTTATTCAGTCAGTTAAAGAGAAAGGTCTCAAGAAGCTTACCATCTAGTACAGAAGATAAATACACAAACAGATGACTATATTAAAAGGAATATGATATAGTTATAGGGCTGTGCACTACTTATTGTGGGAGCTCAGAAAAGGGAGAACTAAGGAAGAATGGTGGATGATAGTCTGGGAATATTTCCTGCAGGAGGCTCTACACCAGAGCTTAACATATGAACAAGTGACAAACATTTCCTGGTGTATGAAGATGCAAAGTCACATATAGTGAGGATAAAGGTATGCAGGATCTAGAAAAGAGTTTATTTGCCATCTTATGAGTAAACCTTTGACACTGAAGAGAAAAGATTTTCAAGACGAATGGTTAATTTTTAAAGTTTAGGAAGGCAATCCCCCTAGCTCTTTGAAAAAATTAACCTATGCGTATAGCTAATTCCCAATAAATGAGATGTTGCTGATTCTGATTTTAAATATTTGGTTTTCAGTATAATGTAAGGAACACCAATAAAAATACCTAAAGCAGTTAATGCTAAATCTGTTTGTTCCTTTGTTTATAGATGTAATAAATTTCTGAAATGTTTTAATCAAAATTAAACGCTAAAAATGTTGTCACAAAATACATATTACATGTGAATCTCAAGTTTGTGGTGCAAATTGTCCAAAGTATTCTCCTGAACATTTATAAAGCATATACAAGAAACTGGCAAGGCATGGCCATAAAAATATTCTTGCTAAGAGAATCAAAAGCTAACGCAGCACATTAAGAGACACATGACTTGCTAGCTTTAAATATTTGACTAAATATGGTCAGTTTATTAAGCCATATATGGAAAGAAACAGAATGACTCACACTATGTTAGATAAGAAAATTTTGGAGGTATATCTTAAGTGTTTCATGAATACATACCGAGAGCAACTGCCAGTAACAAATGGCTGTGTGAAGACACATTTGTCATTTAATTCCAAGTACAGGCAGCTTTGTCAACTTGAGCTGTAAACTAATTCAACAAACTAGTTCAAGTAAATAAAACATCAGTTTTTACTGAAAAGGAAACCTAGTTATTCTTGTCATCAAGTTAGCTCAAGGACAAACTTTGTTTCCCACACTTTTAAAGAAAAAAACTGCAACCTGACAACAAAGAGTTGAATAAAGGGTCTATACACCGTTGGCTGAAAGTAGACAAAATCGATGGCCTAACAACAACTTTTGGGTGGGGCATGTATGTATAGTTTGAAAAATCATTAAATTTCATTTCTAGAGAAATGAAAACAAATGTGGTGACTACATAATTCAACTGAGTAAAATCAAAATTACAAAATTAGTAGCATTTGAAATAAATTCTAACACTGTAATATTTCTTTTCATGAAAGTGGTTTTGTTTAAAGTACATATGCTAGAGCCACACTGTCTGGGATTCACCCAGTTCTGCCACTTACTGGTCAGGTGTTGTTGCATAAATTACTTAACATCCCGTGTGCCACAGTTTCCTCTGGAAAATGAGGGTATTAATAGTACCCACCTCAAAAGTTTACTATGAGAAGTATATGAGTTAACATAGAAAGCACTTAGAGTAGCTGTCAAATATTAAGTACTTTTATGCTTGTATTAATACATAATCAACATGCTAAATCACCTCCATCTAAAATTTTCTTTTCTTACATTCTTAACTTACTTTTTCGTCCCTCCATAAATTATAAAACAAGGTTATATGCTGGAGACTTTTAGTACCATTTCTGGTAAAAGTCCCACCCACAATTATTTCCTAAAAGGAGGATTAAATTTTAAAAGATGCACTAAGGAAATCTTCGGGATTTCAAACTTCCTTCAAACAAATGTTTGCACATAAAAGTTTTATATAAGCTCATTCATACAAATTATATATGACTCAGGACAGTAAACCAAGAGAAAAAGATTTAGTTGTATAAATGTCATTAGAGAACTTAAGTTTAAATGAAATCATAGCCAATTAGTTGAAATGTTTACAATCTGTGCCTAATCATTAGTAACACAATTAATTAGCAAACAAATTAATTTGAATATGGAAGTAAGTTATCTAAATCAATTTCCACTTCCTTGAAACAATTCTTTATGACTCTTACTAAGGAAAACTTGGTTCTGCTCCACTGCTGGGAACAGAAATTTATAGATACACTAGAAAATAGTCCATGCTCTAAGCATTCCGATTGATACACGTGTCAGTGAGTATGCTTAAAGAGGAACTAAACTGAAGATATCCAAGCAAGTATTTGTCTATTTTAAAGAAAACTGAATTTGGACTATCAAAGGAGGAATTATGGATGTGGTTTATACAAGAAAAACAATGAAGAACTCTAAGTAGTACTCTCATGAGCATGTATAATCTTAGGAGTCATCTATTGTATTAGTTTTGAAAACACATAACAAGTTCAGCACTGCATTAACTTTATTTTTTTTAAGATTTTATTTATTTAACACAGAGAAAGAGAGAGAGAGAGAGAGCGTGTGCACACACAAGCAGGGTGAGCTGTAGGCAGAGGGAGAGGGAGAAGCAGACTCCCTGCTGAGCAAAGAGCCCGAATTCGGGACTCAATCCCAGGACCCTGGGATGATGACCTGAGCCGAAGGCAGACACTCAACCAAATGAGCCACACAGGGCCCCCCAGCACTGCGTTAACTTTAAAATATTTTTACCTTTCTACTCTTATCATATAAGCAGGTAGGAAATCTAGATGTAAAAATAAAAACTTGTCCTCATAATAAATCATATATTCAAATCACAAAATGATTGGGACAATAAATTTAAAACACAGATTATATGCAATGCTGGAACATGGGAAATTCTTCATTTGGATTAAGAAAAGTTCAGGCCTTATGTACATATGGTATCCTAGAGAGAATAAAGGAGACACATATCTGACAGAGTAGATCCAATATATATTTATGGACTGAAAGAACTAGATAGACACGACAAACAGACTATAAAACATCTAAAAAACTTCTGAGACCAAAAAAAAGTTTCTAGGGGAAAAATAATATAAGTATCGCTTGAACAATCATGCCTCATCCAACAAGTATTACGTATTTGAAAGACAACACTAAAAACTGGAAACTATAAACATACAAAGATTGAAATATATCCTTATCCTCTTACTACACGGCTCTGTTATTTCCTTTATTGATAAAAAACTATAAAAGTACTGAGTTAAACCTAGATCTTTAGAGACCAACACTTTTATTTGGGAACCTCGTAAGGGAAGAGCATTTCTTCTAGAGTTTAAAATCCTTAGGGAACTAAAAAGAATTGAAAGTCAGGATCATTCTCTCGCTAATAATTTTTATTGATTACCTACTATATATAATGCATTCTGGTGAATACAAGGAAGAACACTAAAATATTCTGTTTCCTTTATGCACAGTGCCTGGTATATAGGAACTATGTAATACATATAAAATGAATCAAAACAAAATGTTAACTTCTCCTTAATGAGTAGGCATTTATTACCTATACACACTAGGTATGTATGTGTACATAAAACCATGCTAAGTACTGTGCAAGACTTGCTGCCTTTCTCATTGTTTCATGTGTTACAGTCTTTTCTCCCAACTAAATGACAGTTCCTTAAAAATAGAAGATGCCTTATATACCCCACAATACCTAACAGAGCCACCCAATAGATTTTTGTTTTTGAGCTAAAACAGAATGCTTATAATCTATAATTAGGAAAATGAGATAAGCAGATAAAACAAAAATAATAAACAATTTAAAAGAAATATAGCATTAATCAAGAAAAAGTCAGTATGGGAGTAGAGATAAGTTAAAACTTTTTGGAGAAACTAAATCTTTGGCCAGGTTTCATTAATATCTGAGCTCTAGATAGGAAGGTAGTTCCAGGCTGCTGTTTTTCTTTCTGTAGTCTTTTATCAGAAGTGGTCACTCACTGACGTAGAGGGGTTTAATCAATGTACATACGAAGAGGAAGATAATTTAGTTTCAGGAGAAGAAATAAAAGCTTCTACTCAATATTTCTATTAAATAAAAAAAAAGCTTACAAAAGTATGTATAATGTGATACCATTCTTGCCATTGATATACCTGATTAAGAGTCTGAAAGAATATGTGCCAAAATATTAATTAACAGAAGTCAAAGTAATTGAGTTATCTTCCAAAAATGTCTCTATAGTGAGGACACAAAATTCTTATGGCTTTCCAAAACAAAACAAAAAATTGCATATGCTCGTTATGTTTCTTGATGAGTTTCTTCAGTGTCCAGCAAAATATGTGGCCGATGAAGAGCAGCATATTCTTCATTAACTCAGAAAGTATTTACTGAGCGTCCCCTTCAGCCACTATGCTAGTTGCCAGAAATATACCGGTGAAGGATATAGACCAGAATTCTGTACTCACAGAGCTTAGAGCCCAGCAGGCAAGACAGATAACTAAACAAATAACTAAACAAACAACAGCAAAAAGATATAAATAAATGCTATACACATAACTAGAGTACTTAACCTGAATATGGGAGAAAGAGGAGAAATCAGAATTTCTGAGGGTGGTGCCCAGGAATTTCCACTTTAAAGAAATTCCCCAGCTAATTTGTAAAAACAGACTAGATTAAAAACCTCTGATATCCATAGTAACTGAAGCTAGAGTGATAAACAATGCACAAGCAGCATTTGTACAATGGCATCAGAAAAGCCTATGTCAAAACTGGAGGACCATCAGTATTTAAGGAAGGGGAGACAAAACAAAGGAAAGAAAAAAAAAAAGTGTGTTAGTAGGCAAAAATCCAGAAAGAGAAGGCAGTATGGATGAAAACACAACCTGACAAGCCAAATGCCCCATATTTTGGCGCTACTTAATAACATACTAAATAAAACACGCGATCAAAGGTAAGATGATAAAAACCCTATTTAACAGTAAAATCTATCCAATTAAATAAATATTTCAACTATATTTCAACTCCTTTTAAATGCTATCAAGTGGCCCTTTAGGCAAAGAGTTATCTAAATCATCTAGACCTATCTCTCCATTTCCACAAATTCAAACTCTAATCACACTGGACCACCTCCATTTCTTGAATATGCCAGAACAATCTGAAATTATAACTTCAGAATAAGTAAGTAACAATCTCCTGGTAATGTGCTAGCGAGTACATGTTTGATGAGTCAAAGGTACAAAAGAATAACCTTCTTATTAAGTAGAGCTATCCTAATAAATACATTTAAAAAACTACTAGTCCTTCAATATTTACTTTTGAGGAGGGAGGGTATATGAATAGCAAGAAGAAAATAAATCAGCTTTTATATATTCCTTTGAGGGAAAGGGAAACGTATGATTTTCTGTTGCATAATATATTCATTTAATAATTTTCCCCAAAATGTTATAAAAGATGCTAGGACTTTTACATTGACATAAAATGAAGTTTTTATATTCCTTCAAATGCAGATCTCTGAGAGAAAGTAATAAAGCAGAAATAAGAATACCTAAATTTTCAATTTGCCTCCTGAAACAACTGTCAGTCTGGAGCCCTTCTGAAAGCAACTTATCACAAAAATTTACTGTTGTATTTCCCAAATTGTTTCCAAGAAACTACTAAACTAAAAAAATTTAAATAAATGGTTTCTGACAAAAATGTTCTTAAAAACTTCTAAAAATTTAGAAAATACTGGATTAAACAGATTTCTTTACTAGAACTTGTCAACAAGTCCCTTTTCCCTATAAAATCCATTTTTATCACCAAAATCTATTTTTATGCCCAAGCTGATGCAGTCTGGGACTACTGTCCCATATAATCCATCTGAAATACAATAAATGAGTGTACCACTGCACTGTAAATTCCAAGTCTCTCTCAGACATAATTAAACAGTGAATTAATACTTTCACAATTTTATACTATCTTGCATCTAGGAGGAAAACTTTGTATGCAGATTTTACGCACCAATAATTACATAGAACCAAGAAACTTCTGAAAGATCTTTTTATTATTTATCTATACTAGACATTTAATGATTAACATGGCTGACTCACTGCATTACAAATGAGATTTTCACCTTTGGGGATATTCTCCAGTTATCTAAAAGACTCTGAGACACGGGTATTTTTGACAGAAAGACAGAGGCTACAAAATTTTGCTGAGGCAAACATGACAATAAAGAATCTTTAGATAAAACCTAGTACTAACCATCCTAAAGAAGCATACTCTTAGGTTGCACCACAAAAAAAGCTGGTTGATAGGAGGAGGGGGTTGAGTCCAGGTGCCAAGAAAAAGTAACCTGATGATGAAATTCCACTTCTTTTTGATTATAAGACTTAACTAAGGCAGTTTGGGACTTTATAACTTCTCTGGAAGATAAAGGGCACCCCTGGAGTAATGGCTGAGGCACTGCAGGATCCTACAGATTGCTCCTCAATTTAGCCTTCTTTAACCATCTTAAGCCTTTATTTCTTAGGCTTTCCCCAGCTTATGCTTATGTAACTGGACTTAAATCACTCTCCCCTTCCATTTTCTGTAACATATGAACTATAATGTGTTACAATTATTTTCCCATATGTACTATCTCTACATTTACTTTCCCTTCATGTCTCCACTATACTAAGTTCTCAATTCCAAGGATCCCATTACGTATTCATAACACAGTATCCAGAATACATCAAACAGTAATCAAATGTGAAATGGAGGAACCTACAAGTATGATTTAGCTTCACTGCTAGGACTCAGAAATAGGTTGCCGATTCTTAGTTACCTGTAGTTGACTGTATCAGAGATATTAATTTTTCCATGTCATATCTGACTTACTCCATGAAGACAGAGGGGTTGCAAAACATTCTGAAATCTTAGGGGGGAATAATACTTTCCCTTTTCATACATGAAAAATGTGTAACTGATACCAAGAGTTCTAGTATCTATAAAGTATTAAACTATCTTGGATTTAATGTATGAATGAGTAATATTCATGATATGATCACTCAGAAACATCACATTCTTCAAGGCAAAAAAGACAACTAGTGCTAAATAAGATCATATCAGTGTAGAAATAAGGCACTGTTTTGGCCCTTTTATTGGCTATCACTACTTCTCTTGAAGTTTCACACCTTTTTCACCTGTGTCCCGTAATTAGATAGCAGGAGTTCCAAGGAAAACGACTCCAAGCCAATAACTTCATTTTCACTTCCCTAATACCTGCCATTAATGAAACCTACACTTTCCAACTGCACCACATGCAGATATGATCCCCTCCCCTGTAGTGAGATAAAATAAACCAGAACTGCTTTTAAGTTCCCTTAAAAAACCACTAAAACAAAAACCAAAAAACAAAAATTATATAACCAACAGCATGCAATGTTTTGTTAAAATAACATTAGCATTCTAGCATAAAACTACTGCCACAAAAGGAATTCCTTCCACTAGTAAGACAGACTCCCAATGCACATAAGGTTCTTAGTAATTTAGCTACTGTGGTAATAAAAGCAGCCAAGAAGACAGTACTGAAGACAAAGTGAAAGCCAGCTAGGTTTTTTTTTTTTTTTTTTTTTTTCTTTTTTGGAGTGGTGCCTTGCATTTCACTGAAAGTCTAAAACTAAGTCTTGACCATATAAGGCTTTGGGATTCCCACGGATAGAAATGCCTAGGCAACAGTCAAATCTAATAACCCTAAAATACATGAAACACAGGTACTACGCTACCACGAGGGTTCTTACTTTTTTTTTTCTAGTTTCACTTATATTCTCGAAGATAATCCTGAAAGTGTTCCTGCAAAACATTATATCAAATTCATAGTTAAAATATATAAAAAAGAATATATATAAATTATTAAAATTTCCTTAAAAAATACTTTTGATGGATATCTTCCTAACAAGGTCTGTTACACATTCCTTTATTATTTTAAACAAGTACAAAAAATGTAATTTTACTTTTCTCTACCAATCTATTATGAAATCAACTATTGAAATCTGATGTTACACAACAATGTCCTTGTAGCCAATAGTTTATGCAGCTATAATGATACTTAAAATGCTTTATGGGAATCGTTTTTGCTTTTAATAGGTTTTCTGGTTATCACCTCTTAAAACCATCTGATAATTTCCTATCTTCATTTTAATTTGTAGCTCTTAATTTGCCAAACACCAAAAAAAGTTGAGCCTAAATACGAGCACATAGAAACTGTGTGAGGACTTCTCCTCAGTAACACAAAAATACTCGTGCTCAAGTGTGTGGATTCTGCAGCGTCTGTTTCAGTTCTAGGAGTAATGTTTATTTTCCAGTTTTTTTATGTCATAAAGTTCCTAATATGAAAAAAATGTATTAAAGAAACTATGACCTACCTATAAAATGTAGAAGCCTGACCAAGTGACATCAAAACTGACAACTGCTGAAAAAAACTAAAACTGATAAATGTTACTGGCAACATTTTCTTTGCATGGATGTGATTAAAAAGAACAATCAGGTGACACAACTAGTGCTGATCCTTTCAGAGCTCTGGGCAAACATATTAGTGACCCCCCCCCCCCACCAAATGAGCAAAGACCCTGAGATAAGAGTTCACTTTTCTATTATTTATCTTTTATTCACAACTTTGCATGGTCATGTCTTTAGAATAATAAAATGTACAATGACTTACTTTGCAACTTAATATTCAAGAATTCAATAACAAAAAAAAAAAAAAGGAAAAGTAGTAGTTCATTTTATAGAACTTAGCAATATGTAAACCTTAGTGGGACAATAATGTCTGATACAAATGGAAATATTTTCTGATACAGTTATTTTATGTTAATAAGAGAACAGGTTATATAAATAAGACATGGAGTTAAACCCCAAAGCTCTACTTCGTCACAACAATAAACTTCCTCTCCCAGAAAACATCTTTCTGAAGACCAAAACCAGTTTGTGGACTTTAATATCCCTCACCAGCACTGCTACACTCTTCAAGTCTTTTCCAAAACTACCGAACATCATTAGGTACAATATGCTTGGCATACAAAGGAAGATCATTTATATAGATGGTTACGAAATAGATGATTTTAAGGGATCCAAACAGGAAATAAGACGATCTTTATTTAACATGGTAACTGTCATAGTTCCTAGGATCTCAGAAGACAGGAATAGCCTAGAGAGGAGTCAGGGCTTCTGGGAGAAAGCTAATCAATGTCTTTAAGGGTAAAGAAATGGGGAAGACCAAAACAATTTTCCTAAAAGGGGGAAACAGCCTATTGGATAGAGAGCATTTGGTACTTGTTGAAGGATCACAAAGTACAAGAAGGGATAGGTAGGTGATTAGGGAGCACTAACTAGAAATGAGAGGGGAAGACTATAGCTAGCCTCATACACCAGGCTAAGGAGACTAAATTTACTATGCACAACAGTATTTGTCAAAAATGAGTAACATAAGGGGATCTCACTAAAAGGAAAAAAAAAATTCCTACAGACTTCCCTAAAATTGAAATTTTTATTATGCTATTTAAACAGTTATGAACATAAACCTAAGCCTTTATATATGCTGTAGTATAAACATAAGCCATAACAAATTTATAAATTTCCTCACCACTTTTGTCTTTAGTTTATAAAGAGGGTTGTGATTTCATTTGGTTGGGAATTGACCCCCACCCGTTACAAACATGACATTTTCATTAAATACATCCAGGTCTTTCCTCATTTGTCTATGATTGTTAAATCTGTTGTATTTGGCACCAAATCCAACAGATGCAAATGTATGCAACTAAAATGAAGAAGCAGTATTCAGCTGCAAGACAGTCAGTTGTTTGCCCACCCATCTATCTAGCTACTCATGTTCATACAGTTTAAATTATCTTCACAATGAAAACTCAAGAATTAAAACATTCTTGTTGAGATAGAGATTAAGAGAAAAAGAGTTTTAAGAATGCCTTCTAAATTTCTGGCTGAAAGGATGAGGTGGAGAATGATGCCACCACTTCCAAATGTCACGTCTAAGATCTCAGAATGATGAAATTCCCAGAGAAGAGCACAGTACCCCACCCTCCATCTCTTTCTCCCTCTTTTGACTGAATCTCTCTCTTTTTTGGGGGGGGGGGTGTCCTCATTGTAAATTCCTGATTCTCGACAAATTCTAATTCTTTCCAGTCCACTTCACAGGCTTTACTTACCTATTTTCTATTTCAACTATCCACTCACCACCCCAGAATTCCTAATAACTCTTGTCAGTCTCCAGAGCTGAACAATACCATCCACTTGCTTTCTGTGCTCTAAAGCAGACGCTGTTGAGCAATGCTAGAAAAATCATGACACCGTGTTGATATGATCCACTATAACGTCACCCTAACCTCATTGTAATGTTCCACTAACAGATCAGTCTTTTGCCTGAATTCCTGTCACCCTGTATTTACCACTCTAAATCTTCTCCAGTCTCCTTAAGATCCCACTGATATTAAATCCCACTGCTCCATGGCACATTTATACTATCCAGGAAACTGAAATGGTCAACGGCAATTTTCCAAGGGTAGTACTCTTTTCACAGTAGAAGTTCCTACATCTTCACACCCTTCTTTCTTTCCTTTGGTTTGGAGGAAGAAATGTTTATCATTCCTAAACAAAATCCTAATGACTTCTTACACTTCTCACTTTTCTATGTTCATGTTTTTTCAATATTTTACCCTCTGCTTCAGCCAAAGTGAACTACTTACTCGTCCAATTCTTATCCTGGTTCTTCTAATGCTGCCTCTTCCTCTTATAATGTTTTCCTTACAAATCTGCCTAGACGACGCCCCCCCATCCTATCTATTCCTCTAGATCCTAAAAACTACAGAAAACCTAAAAATTTTTCTTGATACTACCTTCCACATAAAACATTCTTCCTCTTTTCCTCCACATTTTATTATGAAAATGTTCAAACATACGGCAAAGTTGAAAGAATTTTACAATGAATACCAATGTACTCACCATCTAAATTCTACTATTACCATGTTACTACCTGCTTGGCACATAACTATCTACCCTGTAATTTAATCCAGCTACTTTGAAATGTACCAAAAAAAGTAACCCGTAGAAATTAGTACAGATAAACTAAACTACCTCCTAAATAGTTCAGCATGTATATCATTAAGGAGAGTTCAATATTTGTTCACTTTTCTTTTGATACAAAATTTACATACTATGAAATGCAGGGATCTTAAATGTACACTTGCTGTGTTTTAACCAACGCATACACCTGTGAAACCGAAACCTCTATCAACATTTAGAACACATCATCAATACAGAAACTTCTTTCATGTCCCTTTCTAGTCAAACTGCTCCTCCAGTCCCCTGAAGCAATGATTATTCTGGCTTTTTTCCCCACTATAAACAAGCTATTGCCCTTCTTATTATATCTTAATCTATGTAATATTACTTATGTATGTACTTGGCTTGGCTCTGTTAGACTATAAACTTCCTGGGGTTATAAATTGTGTTAGCCCTCTTTTTTCCCCTACAAGTTTATAGCAGAGTGCTTTGCACATGTTGGAACAAGTATCAGTTTAACTGAACTGCTTAATAAAATTTCTTTGTCCTTCCTGTTCTGGATAAGCCATGAAAAACAAACAAACAAACAAACAAACAAACAAACAAACAAACCCAAAAGGCAGATCTGTGAAATGAGGCTACAGAAAATCAAGTGTTGGTACCCTCCGATTTTATCCTAGTCCTCTGCTAAACTATGAAGCAACCTTAAAACCATTTATTATGCGGTTTATCCTACAACAGTGTCACATCTAGACATAAACATATAGAAACATACAGAAATAGAATGCAACCTCCATATAAGCTCCACAAGTGAAGGGATTTTTGTCTGCTTTGTTCACCGATGTGTCCTAGTGCCTAGAATAGTGCCAACCACATAACAGGAACACAAATATTTAAGGAAAATATTTATGTTGAATATGCACAACATACATGTTTAATAAATGTGCCTTTTAAATTAATAGCAGTGAACTTACATAATGAACAAAGCTTCTTACAGCTATAGTTGTAACCATAATACCCATGAACTTATCCTTCCAGATATAGATTTAGGTTTCTATCCGGGATTTTAGAATATTTCCAAAATTTAAAGTTTATCCTCACACAATCTGAAATGGTTATTTTCTTTAACTTAAGTATCTGACTCCAGGAAGCATACATACTGAATTTTAAGAGAAGGCGGCGGCTCCTGAATAGTCACTGGAAATGTACCAAATCAAGCTGACAATTAATGAGATGTCCTGTACCATACTACAGAAGGATTGCCCACTTATTAAAAATCTTAATGTAACTACTCACCTGTGTATCTATACACCAAATAAATTAGAGAGAGAGATTTCCAAACACTCACTTCTACTCAAAACTTAAGATGAAGTCTTGAAATGGGTCATTGTGAAAAGAATTCTTCAGACCATTAAACATTTCCTCCATGTCTAGCAATCAGTATCCCAGGTACTGTGCTAGGTGCTAGGGCTACAAGGACAAAATTAAGGGACTTTATATTTTAGTGCAAGAGACAGTGAAGTAAATAAATAATTACAGAACTGCTACAGAAAAAAGCAAAATTTCAAGGACAATACCCAAGAGTGCTCTGTATCAGGAAAAAGTTAGGTTAAGCTTCTTGGCAGAAGTGACTGCTTGAGATATTTACTCGCATGAGCTAGAAAAATAGGGGTTATCCCTGAAGGAAAAACTCAGTAGCAGTCTTGCTCAAGAGCCAGTTTTCTCTAGAGCAACTGATCCTCTTCAGGAGGGTTCCCATAGTTACTGAGGGACAACTGAAGAACATTTGGGTTCTTGATATGACAGGTGAAGGGCATTTCATTTGTTTTCAGTTCTTGGTGATTATAAACAAAGCCACTATAAAAATCTGTATTCAGGTTTTTATGTAACCATATGTTTTCACGTCTCTTGAGACAAAAAAGTAAACTTGCTTTAATTTGCTCCTCACTTCTTGGGAGTCATTACTAAAAAAAAAAAATTATATATATATATATAGGACAACTGCATAGCTTCCTAAAAGATAACTATTACCATGCAGTGATAATAAGAGTTATTTACTATCTGAATCTGCCGAAAAAAGAGAGTAAGAAAAAGGAGCAAAATAAAAATTAGACTAAGATCTAGAGAAGCTACTCAATTCTTAAATTCAATCATTCAACAACTATTTACTGAGAATTCAGTATGAACCAGGCACTGTGATATGTTATAAATGTTTGGGCTTCAATGGCAGACAAATAAACAAATAAATGCATAATCACACCCTAAGAGAAGAAGTATGAAAGAACAAGGTGCTAATAGTGAAAGGTTTGAAAAGAATAAGTCAGTCAGTGAAGGTTTCCATCAGGAAGTCACAAAGCTTAATGAATAGGAGTTAGCCAAGGAATGGAGAGACTGTTACAGGCACAGGGAAAACATTAATGGGATGGAGGCATGAAAAAGCTTAGTGTGTATATCTGAGGGTCTGAAGGAAGTGTAGCTAGAATACAGAAGAACAAGAGGAAGAGACTACAAAAGTCAACAGATCTTGAGAGATCTTGGGATTTCTTCCCTACCAAGTTTGTTCAGCTTGGATCAACTACTTTATACACCTGACAATTACTGAAAATTAAGAAAGATGTAGAAATTCAAAGCAGATCAATCTCAAGTGTACTAAGTGTTCTCTAACAAAGAACATAATTTCCTCTGACTTCAACTGTTAACTGATAGTATCATTACTAACGTTTAAGGTTAAAATTTGACATTTCCTCTTAAGCCCTTTTATTGCATTTTATACATCATTTTTATACATTTGGTATTTCCTCTAATACAATAAACTGATCACTTTTTAAAGCAAATACTAGATTTTTGAAATCTTTGATTCTCAAATTGGAAAAAAAACCCAGGATGATTCTTATTTTAAAATTATAAAATTCAGTTCAGCAAGCATTTATTTGCCTGACACTCAAAAGATGGTTTTACAAAGACATAAAAAACAAATGTTGAATTTTCAAAGTAACTTTTTTTTGAAAGTCTTGCTTCCACACTGTTTAACTTATAAAGTTATTTTAAACTGATTCTACCAAAAATACCGATCAAATAGAACCTAAAATTTTTTATTATTCTAAATGCCACAATCTGGATCTTGATAAATTAAGCCCAAATATCATGCATATATTGTATCTTTTATCTATTTTGTTCATTATAATTAATTCTTTGAGAAAATTGAGGTAAATATAAATACAATCATCAATTCACAGCTCTTCAAAAGAATGTAAAACCACACTATAAACTGTTACTAAGTCATTTTCCCCTCTACTCAATAACTCTACCTCTCCTCCCATGCAACATTAGATTTTTTGGCCTAAAAATCTGCTTGTGTTTATCATCCACAAAGAGGGAAGTAATTACTTTTATGTAAAAGTTCTTCCTGTTTCTTCCCGATTCTCCTGGACAACAATAAAATACCATTTCTATGTAGTAATTAAGTAGAAAGAATGTTCCTGAATGACTAAAGTCATTCAGATACATTCACTCTGTATCCCTAAATAGATTAAAAACTCAAAGGCAGATCCGTCCCATTTATGCCCCAATATCTAACACAAGGTCTGAAACTGAGTAGTTACTGAAATAATTAGCTCTCTTTTCATCCCAGAAACCCTGCTGCAGAATATTATTCAGAATATTATTCTTCCTTAACAGACTGAAGGGGAAAGGCCTCAGACAGATGAAGTAGCTCATTCCAGGGGCAGAAGTTCTTCCCTCTACATTTTACTATCTCTTAAACACCTACACCACTCTATAACATTTTATTAACAAGCAATTGGCTGTTTAATAAACTTGAATATCTGCAGTATCACTTGCTCTATATTCAACTTTTTGAAAGGCAACAGCTCTAGATACTTAGAGGTGCCAAACAAAAGTTATGTGGTATAGAGATAAAGCAGAAAGCAAAGTGAGAGAAGAACTACTGTTTGATTCTTCAAGACACACTGAAGCATCTTCACTTTGCTTGAAGTGAATACCAAGATCACACAAAAGTTCAAATACAAATACAAAAACATTTCTAAAAACCTAAAATAGCAAAATTCGTGTTTGAAAATCCACTTTAACACGTTATACTGTAATTCAATTCACAGATGGCTTGGCTAATCTTTCTTCCAGCTGCCATGTTCCTAAAATAATCTTTCTTTACTAATTCTATTCATGTTTTACCATAGCTATTATCTTTCTGCTCAGTATACTTAAAAAGCCTTCAAACAACTTTTTATAGGCTCTTATGCAAAATTCTGTATAAACATTCTGACAGAATAAAATTGAAAAGCCCACTAATTTAAAGACAGCACCCCTAGAGCTTGATAACACACAATAATGGTAACAATAATTGAGAACCAGAGCCATATAAAAAAAAGTTTCACAAATATTTTATCCTAGTATCTTTTTTCTTTCTCTATTTTTCCCCCTGAAGGAGTGACATACAGTACCTGTGTTTAGATCTAAATCTTCTTCCCTGACTTCCTGGCAATCGTTTTCTAAGCTTACATCATCCACATTTTATAAAAAAGGAAACAAGCTCAGAGGAGTTATATAAGAACAGAGAACTAATTAATGGCACAGGAAAGAGTTAAACCTAAGACAGAACCAGTGTTCTTTTATAGCTACCATCCCTCTCCTTGCAGTGTTAAACTTGACTCATTATTTGTTATCTGCTATATGTTTATGTAGGTTTTTGTTTCATTCATTTTTTTTTTTGAGGGGGGAAGGGGTAAAAGGAGAGAGATCTTAAGCAGGCTCCACGCCCAGTGTGGAGCCTGACACAGGGCTCAATCTCACAACCCTGAGATCATGACCTGAGCCAAAAGCCAGAGTTGGATGCTTAACTGACAGGTAGCCACACAGGCATCCCGTATGTATGTATTTTTACTAATGATTCTGAATCAAGCATTTTCTATAGAAGAAACCACTAAAATAAATTGTGAAACAGATTTCATTTACACATATTTTTAAAAATTTACATAATCTACCATAATATATTTAAATTCTAAGAATTATCCACACCATTACATTCAACTGAAAGGGGCTGATGATATGTATACCGAACAAGTGAGGCTCCAGTAAACAGACTCCTATTTCAAGTGGGCAATAAGGCTGGTACAACCCTTTGAGAGCAATTTGGTAATGTATATAATAAGCACTTCCAAATATTCCTTCATTTTGATCCAGAAGATTCAGTCCTGAGAAGCTATGCTAAAAAAACTATCCTACTTACAGAGAAAAAAATTCTTATACATTAAAATGCACATCAAAATATAAGTGCCAGAGCAAGCACACAATAAATATTTGCTGGCTGAATGAATAAATAAAAGAATGAATGACCTATGAATAATGAAAACCTAGAAATGGAACTGGAATGGTTAAGAAAATTATAAACATCAAATGAATATTATTCAATAGCAAAATTTAAGAAAAATTAACTATACAGTAAGTGGGATAAAAAAAAGTATCTATAGGGGTACTCGGGTGGCTCAGTCGGTTAAGCACCAAACTCTTGATTTCAGTGCAGGTCATGATCTCATGGTTATGAGATCCAGTCCTGCACTGGGCTCCATGCTGGGCTTGGAACCTGCTTAGAATTCCCTCTCTCTCTCTCTGCCCTTCCCCCTCACACACTCTCTCTCTCTAAAAAAAGTATCTATAGTACAATCACAAATATAAAAAAATACACACAACAGAGACACACACCTATGCAAGGTAGAGTTCTCTTCTTTCTCCATCTCTCTCCTCCTTTCCCTCTCTTATTTTTCAAGTTTTCTTTAAGGCAGATACATAACTATTAAAAAAAAAAGCTAAAAACCTTGAACATTTAGCAAATATCAGTAGAAAAAAATCAGCTTGCTTTTCATTGCTTATTTTATATAAAACTAATACTTCATAAATTACCTGTTTCTTTTTAATCGGTGCATAATTAAGTTCTAAAATGTATTCCATTAATATGTAAATATAAGTTATAATTCTCTGGTTCCTCTCACTCAGTGGTCTCTCAGGTGTATTAGTATGAGAGAGAGGCAGATCAGCAGAGTGTCACTGCCATCTAGAAGAGAGCCCTTGTGAAAAAGATTAAAAAGAAAATTAAAATGTTTTTTGATAAACCTTCCAATTATTCAAGGAGGTTATTAAGACAAGTCCTAATCCTTTCCTTAGTTCTACTGGAACTCCTCTGCCCATATTTTTAATGTACAATAAACATACTTTGGCTTTCAAAGACAACTAAGAACATAAAACTCAACTCTAGAATTAACTTTAACTTGAGTGCCCAAAGAAAACATAGCTTTTACTAGGCAAAAAGAACATCAAGGTAAAAAGAAAAAGAAAAAAAAGTTAAAAAAAAATAAAGCAAAATACATGAAGTGTAGGGTATTTCATTGGGAAGGGATGAAAACAAACTGGTAAGCAGAGCAAGTGCCTTCAAAGGAAGATGAAAGTTCATTCTACTACTGTTTATTTTTCACTTAATGGTGACTTAAACTAAATATATAAAAATAAATCTATTTTCTTTAAAAATTGGAAGACTGTTGGGGCACCTGGGTAGCTCAGTCGGTTAAGCATCTGACTCTTGATTTCAGTCAGTCAGGTCATGATCTCAGGGTCATAAGATCGAGCCCCACAAGAGGCTCCTAGATCCACACAGTCTGCTAGAGATTCTCTCATCTCTCTGCTCTTCTCTCTCTCTCTGCCCCTCTCCCCTGCTCATGAGCATGCTCTCTAGAATAAATTAACTAACTAACTAAATATATATATAAATAAAATCTTTTTTAAAAAAGTGGAAGACTGCTACACTTATGGTGTATAAGTCAAGAAGGATTCATAATATTTTAAATGGAGTATTCTCCACTATTATTAGCCTAAGGAGCAATCAGTAAATTTCTGAAAGAACAGAAAATTTCTTCATTTAAATGATCTCTGCGACTGGAAATGTTTAGGAGACTAACTCATAATTCATTTCTTCTATATAAAGATTTCTTTAATCAATGTTAAATTTTATAGAACCTTACAGAGTAATTAAAGAGTAGAATCTTTCCTGAAAAGTCACTTTTATTTGAAACAGAGTGATGATCCAAAGCATTGTATTTAATTACTCAGATCTTCAAAGAGGTTACTGATAATTACCATACCCAAACTAGGCTCTAGTTTTACTTTTATTCCAAAATAGGAAGAGAGCAATTAATAGAAAAAAACAACAAACAAAAAAGGAGATGCCTTTGAATTTTTTGCTGAAACTAGGAACTGCTTTTCTTGTAGTCTTTTTGTTTTTTATCTGTCATCCACAGTCCTGTAAAATGTAGAAGTTCTAAACTTGGAATCAGATTAGCCAATAAAAACAAACAAGCTTTTAGTAATGGAAAAAATGACTTAATACAAAAGTAAGAAGCTCGCAGAAAAGCAGGTATATGATCCCATATATATAAATTAGGATCCAAGAGGATCCTAAATTCCTTTTCCAATATCACTTACAATCATAAACAGTGAGCCTTGGAATGGTAGAGCATGTTCACTGGCAAGAGCTAAACCCTGATTTCTCTGGCTGTATCTAGAAAGTTTCTTGGAACACACCATGATACAGATTCAGGAATTAACTGACCTACTGGGTCTGTTCTGGTCTATCTTTTGTCCTATATTTAGCTTTAGGGAGTCCTGAGGATATCATATGGATGGAATCTGGAGATTCAAGTAGTACAGGGGCACTATAACATAGTATTTAATAGTGTTGAGTCAAGCTGCCCAGGTTCAACTCCCAGCTCTGAAATTTATCTTGTGACCTTGTAGTTAAAACTGTTACTTTGTTTTCTTCCCTGGTATAATGGAATAGTAAGACTAAAAATATTTATCTCATATAATTGTTGTGACAAAATATAACTGCCTAAACTGTCTGTTATTTAAACACTATTATGTGTTAATTTACTGTTTATTATTCTAATGAAATTGGTCCTTCTGAATATGCAGAGAGATTAATTCCCACACTTGTTATAAGAATCTGTTATAAACTAAAAGTTCTATATCCTAACTATTATGTCTCTTTATGTCACATTGTTTTCAAAATAAAAAGGGGAAGAATTATTTTGTAACTGAAAACAAGTATTAATAGTTGGGGGGGTAAAAAAGAGAAGAATTTATCGGGTAAGAAAAGGGTTTATGTGAGTTAGTCTAAAAGACCCAAGGGAAACAGAATGGGATGGGGTAACCAGGACATCTAATTAAAATGAACCTTAAAAGTATATCTCCATGAATAACTTTGTTCTTAAAAATTTTTTTCTGATCTTGTAAGAGCTACACAAAACTAAAATGCTTTAGTTTATTCTACAATTTCACTTCTAAAAAAATTAGAATTAATGCATTAATTATTAATTATTTTAGGTCTCCTTCATCTCCTCAAAATACATTACAATTAGAATTATAATTAAGAGTAGGTATACTTGTTCAGGAGAACCCAGCCCCACCAGCCACTGTTGATGACCTAAGATGACACATGAATAATCTAAGGTGGATTGACTGGTCCCTTTCCTGGGAATTTGGGATTAGAACTCAGATCAAGATATCAAGATTTAGATAAAGATCTCTCTCTAGATATCTAGACCAGAATATAAACTCTGAAATTATTGTGTCCTTATATTTTACCTTTTGAACCAGGAAAACAAGAAATCTAGTTTACTGTACAAAAGAATAAAGTGGATTTGTCAGAAACAATGAAGAAAAATTTAGATAGAGTACTTCCTGGGTTGCACAGAGTTGCTGGTTCTAATTCATTCCAGAAGCCCAGATTCTATGAGATATCTCCATAATCTTACAGTGATTACTATACTTTATTTAGGCTAGTTTTTTTTTTTCCCACAATTTTCTTTATTTATTTGACAGAGAGACAGCCAGCAAGAGAGGGAACAAAGGCAGGGGGAGTGGGAGAGGAAGAAGCAGGCTCCCAGGGGAGGAGCCTGATGCGGGGCTCGATCCCAGAACGCCGGGATCACGCCCTGAGCCAAAGGCAGACGCTTAACGACTGAGCCAACCCGGCGCCCCTATTTAGGCTAGTTCTGATGAGCTTTTCTTACTTAAAGAATTCTAACTAATATGTGCAAGAGGTCCTTCTACCATTTTCCTACTAGTGGTTAAGTAGGTATGTGCTTTTGAAAATTAGCTCCCTTCTTTTTTCAAGAGGTTCAAAAGAAAATAGCTGACCTGATGGTTTAGGGGGCAGGTGTCTTAGGGCATATGAAGAACTGCAAGTATGTGTGTGTAATTATGTATAAATTTGTTAACAATTCCAGAAAATGGATTGGAATATAGGTTTGTTTTTCTCTGAAGAACTTTGTTATACAAAGCCATGCTCCTGGGGGGTAATCAAAAGAAGGCTGTAGCTGGTAATACCTGCTGAAACAGGAGGCAAATCTCAAACTATAGAACTAGATACCATTCTACAGATGTGACCTCACAGTACAAAGGAACAGATTTTTTTTTTTAAATCTAGGCTAAACACTAGTTTAGCTTTACAATGATTTAGTATATTTTAAAATTATTATACTGTTATCAGACACGAAGCTTGCTGTTAACCTTTTAGTAGCCTTTTTTCATGTTTGTCAAAGGTGATCTTTACCAACCTCTCTACATCACTATACCAATACAGATATTTTACATTCATACCCAGTATCTCTTCATCTTATTGTTTAAAACCAACTATTTTATGCTTTTTTTTTTTTTTAAGTTCTCAGCTCCTATAGTTTTATCTACTAAAATGTTAAATAGGACAGGGTCAAAATTAAGAACACAAGGACCACTAATTTAGTCCTCCCTCTTGGTTGCCACTGAGTGATTGATTAACAGTAAACTGACGTGCATATGATGGTTCATCCAGCGGTTAATCCATCTAATCCTGCTAATACTCATGCCACATTTTTGTCACATTAACCACAACGATCTAACAAGAGCCTGTCCAAGTGGTTTACTAAAAAAAATCAAGCTATACTCGGTTTGTAACATTTCCCTCATTCAAATTTACTAACCTTGACAAAAAAGGAAGTTAAAGATAGATCACCATAAGTTAGTTTTCAGAAAACTCAATCTGGCATGTAGTGATCAACACAATCTCTTCTAAAACAATCTGTTTAACAATGGATATCACAATTTTGCCTGAGTAGAAGACCATTTTAAACATGTAAAAACATGTAACTTAAAGGCCATGCCATCAGTTACTTCCTCCTATTTTTGCTCCAGTTTACACCTCCTAAAAAGACCTCTTTTTGTAGAGCATAGGGGATGTAGTCAATGATATAATAACGTATAATGACAGATGATAACCGCACTTATTGTGGTGAGCATTGTGGAATATATACAATTGTCAAATCACTATGTTGTATACCTGAAACCAATGTAACACTGTATGTCAACTACGTTTCAATAACAACAACGAAATTTTAAGGCCTCTTTTTTTCCACTGTCTTTTTTTTTTTAATGTATTTATTTGTCAGAGAGAGAGAGAGCCCAATCAAGGGGAGCAACAGGCAGAGCAGGCAGAGAGAGAAGCAGGCTCCCTGCTGAGCAAGGAGCCCGATGTGGCAGGACTTGATCCCAGAACCCTAGGACCAGGACCTTAACCAACTGAACCACCCAGGCATCCCCTCTTTCAGTCTTGAAAAATATTTTCACAAAATTCATGTAACTCTGGGCTTCAGCATTCTTGATTCTACTCTTAGAGATTTGGAGCCATTTTCCAATTCATTCTTAAAACATACTTATCATTAAATGCTTTTATTCTTCATATAAAACAAGGCAAAAGAGTTCACTGAATACAAATTGCTTTTCTAGATCTTTTCTCTACATTTCTCCCACTAGAATTACTTAAAATTCTGAAATCCAAATTTTATCTTTTAAAATCCCTTTATTCTTCAAAGACTAGCTGCCTTTCCGGGAATTATGCTTATCTTTTCTCTGAATTTTCTGTAGTCCACTTGCCAAAAGCTTCAAAATATATTTAACCCCTTGATTAATTTTCTTACTTGTTTTTAAAACTCTCCCAAGGTATCCATCACATTGCCAATCAGTCTTTCCTTTTTAAATAAAAAGGTTAAGAAAAAAGGCAGGCATAAGTGCAGAAATAAATACTTAACTATCAATACCAGCTTCCTTGAGAGGCTAAAGACTAGCAAAAATATCCATAAATTATATCAGTATCTATTTTTTTTTTTAAAGATTTTATTTATTTGACAGAGAGAGAGACAGCCAGCGAGAGAGGGAACACAAGGAGGGGGAGTGGGAGAGGAAGAAGCAGGCTCTCAGCAGAGGAGCTTGATGGGGGGCTTGATCCCAGAACACCAGGATCACGCCCTGAGCCGAAGGCAGACGCTTAACGACTGAGCCACCCAGGAGCCCCAGTATCTCTATATTTAATCCTTAATACATTACTGGAAGTAGTCATTTAAGCATTCTTTTCCAATTCATATTCATCTTCATCATTTTTTCTCGTTTTAAAAGATTAAAAAATGACATCATCAGAAATCTGCTATATTTCCCTCCCAGAGATAACCACTGTTAACAGTTGGGGTAAGTTCCCCAGATTTTTTTCTACACAACTTGTTCCCCCAAAATGGAATCATACCATACATACTGTCTAGAAACTAACTTTTTGATACTTAAATATTTTTTGAAAGAGAACAATTTATGTACTATCAATCCATTTTACACACAAACACACATACCTCTTCCTACCAACGCCTATCACAGATTAGCTTTAAATGCCAAGGGTGGGTTGAAAAGGGAAAAGGAAATTAACACCATGTTAATTTTCCATTAAAATTTAAAATATAATAACCATTTCCTATTTTGTCTAAGCTGAAACAAGCCGAAAGATGCTTCCTCAAGGTCAAAATAACCCACACAACCTTTATGTAAACTGCTACTTTTCTCATTAAATGTGCAACTTAAAAAAATATTAAAATGTAAAAAAGTCACAAATACTCAAAGCAACTCTATATATAATTTTGAGCAAAAAAAAAAAAAACACACCCTTTAAAATATGTTAGGTAAAAGAATCAGGGAAATCATCAGGGAAATGCAAATTAAAACCACAATGAGACACCACCTCACACTTATCAGAATGGCTAAAATAAAAAAGACAAGAAATAACAAATGTTGGCAAGGATATGGAGAAAAAGGACCCCTCGTGCATTATTGGTGGGAATGCATATTGATGCAGCCACTGTGGGCTGTAAACAGTATGGGGGTCCCTCAAAAAATCAAAAATAGAATTACCATATGATCCAGTAAATTCCACTACTGGATATTTACCCAAAGAAAACAAAAACACAAATTTAAAAAGATATATGCACTCCTATGTTTACTGCAGCATTATTTATAATAAACAAGATATGGATGCAACCCAATGGCCCACCGACAGATGAATGGATTAAGAAGATGTGGTGTACACACACACACACACACACACACACACACACACACACACACACACGAGTATTACTCATCCGTTAAAAAAAAAGAACATCTTGACATCTGTAGCAACATGGTGGACCTAAATGGTAGAATGCTAAGTGAAATCAGTCAGAGAAAGACAAAACACCATGATTTCACTCATATGTGGAATTTAAGAAACAAATGAACAAAGAAAAAAAGATTTAAAAAATCAGGCTCTTAAATAGAGAATAAATTGGTAGTTGCCAGAGGGGATGTGGGTGGGGAGAAGTTCGAAATAGATAAAAAGAATTAAGAGTATATTTATCTTGATGAGCACTGAGAAATGTACAGAATTGTTGAATCATTATATTGTACACCTGAAACTAATATATCACTGTATGTTAATTATACTTGAATTAAAAAATGTATTAGACAAAAGAAAAACATATCAGGTTGTAAGTTTCTTATTTATAACTAATATTTTATCTTTACTTCCCCTGAAAACACAACTTAGTAAATTTAGAAACTGAGGAAAGTTAGAGATTGTTGAATGAATGGTTTAAGTGCACCACTCTGAGCGAAAATTCACCATGCTCTGAAAAAAATGTACTCACATCTCTCATTTTAATCTATGACCTTATTTTCACAGTGCATTATTTTAGGCAGTAGAAGACTTTTAGATTGTTACTACTACTACGACTTTATTCCTAATAGCTTTGTGCTCCATCCCCCAAAACCTCTAAAAACACACACTCTGTTCTCCCCCACAATATCATAAAAGTAAATTTGGCTTTACTTCTAAGTTTTTAATGAACTCTTCTGAACCTGAAAGGCACAGAAAAACAAACACAAAATTTTGCATTTATTTTTAAATAGTTCACCAAAATCTTTAAAAAAAAAAATCTAACCATGAAACCTTATCCTCTGGTTTTTCTATAACCCTTATAAATTATTTTCTATTAGGTATTCACACTTCAGAAAACCATGGAAATCTAAGAAAAAAGGCTAAGTCCAAGACTAAAAAAAAAAAAAAAAAAAAAAAAACACCTCCAAACAAGATTTTGATTTATTATTTATAGTTAGGCCACCCTTCCTCCATGCTGGCTCAAGAACTTGTATATCCGTTAGCATACATTTTGTACTTTATTATAATTTCTTTTTATTGCCAGTCTCCCCCCCAATTTTTACAATTCAAATATACTCTGCTTCTGACCTATACAGTAAGCACACAGTAAGTATTTACTGAATGAATATATGCATATGGGAAGGTGAAAAGCACCTTCACTCCACTCCAAACCAGAAGCCAAGGGCATGCACATCTTTGACTCCTATTTCCTCCTATTCCCTCCAGGTCAATCCACTTCCAGTTCATACTAATTCTATTTCCTAAATATGTCTTGAGTCCATCTACTATTTTCCAACTCTACTGCCATCGAGCAGTCACCTCTTAGACTACTCAATTTCCTAAACTAGTCTCCCTGCCTCCAATCTTGTTCTCTTTTCAGTGCATTCTCCACATTGTAGCCTAAGTGATTTTTCCTAAAGAGAAAATTTGTCTCATTTAACCTAAGATCCTTCCACACTGCTGTTCACCTCCAGCTCTTTGAACATACTATTCCCTCTCTCTGAAATAGTTTTCTACATCCTTCTGTCCCTCGCAACGCTGGCTTTTACTCATCAC
Organism: Ursus maritimus; assembly: GCF_017311325.1. Lineage (NCBI taxonomy): Eukaryota > Metazoa > Chordata > Mammalia > Carnivora > Ursidae > Ursus > Ursus maritimus. The sequence continues at coordinate 19,632,532 of NW_024424564.1, forward strand.
TCAGCAGTTGAAACATCACCTTTTCCCAAGAAGCCTTCCTCCTCCCCAATTCTAGGTGAGATGTGCCTTCACAAACTTCCACAGAACTCTGTACTACTACCATTACGTATCATTACACATAACTGACATAAATGTATAATCACTTGTATATTTGTCTACATACCTCAGTATACTGCAAGCCGTGTTAGGGTAGGGACAACGTTTGGCCATCCTTTGCCATCATAACTACAGTGATGAACACTAAGCTTAGGCTGGAGTTGGGAGTACTAGGAAAAGGTAATTACAGCCTTTGCCAGTGCCTCAATTCTTAGTGGTGAACACAAATAAATAGAGAATTTCATTTTTAGAAAGATATTAATAGCTTACTGAGATATAATTCACACATCATACAATAACCCATTTCAAGTGTAGAACTGAAAGAGTTTTAGTATATTCAGAGTTGTGTAATCATCACCACAATCAATTTTAGAACACTTTTTATCATCCTAAAAAGAAATGGGATACCCATTAGCAGTCACTCCCTATTTCCCCTCAATACCTCTAGCCTTTGGCAAGCATTTATCTTCTCTCTATATATATTGCCTACTCTAAACATTTCATATAAATGGAATCATCCAAAATGTGGCCTTTTGTGACTGGCTACCTTTACTTAAGCATAATGTCATTAAGATTCATCTATATTTTATCAAGTACTTAGTTTCTTTTTATTGCCAAATACTCTTCCACTGATTCCAGGAACATAATATAGGATATTTTATTTATCCATTCAACTGATAGACATTTGTGTTGCTCCCACTTTTTGGCTTTTATGAATAATGCTGCTATAAACATTAATGTACAAATTTTGTGTGGACATCTGTTTTCAATTCTCTTGGATATATACCAAGGAGTATAACTGTTAGGTTATATGGTAACTCTATGTCTAAGCTTTTGAGGAACTGCCAGACTGTTTTGAAAGTGGCTGCATCATTTCATATTACCACCAGCAGTGTAGAGGGCTCTAATTTCTCCAAACCCTAGTTAATACTTGTTATCATCTGTTATTTTTATTAGAGCCATTCTAGTGGATGTGAAGCATGGTTTTAATTCGCATTTCCCCGATGGCTAAGTAATTTCATTCTGTAAACTCTATGAGGGTAGTGTTCGTATCTGTTTTGCTTAAAAATAAAATCCTCCCAGCATTCAATAGCATATGGTACAGAAGAGGCCTCTGATTCTGTTAAGTAAATACATAAAAGCTAGTATGTATTTGGGAGCATTTCTCCTTCAGGTGTGCATGTAATGGGAGATATTAACTGTATGTAGAAAGTAAAGAAGAAAACAGAAAATGGCGCTGAGATTTTAGTTTAGTAAATCGAAAACTGATGATGTCAAAAATAAGATATGGATTACACTAAAAAGGAGAACAAATCATATAAAGAGAAAAACTGAAACTATAGGAATGCATGATATGGGAAAAAACAGAGACATATGAGAATCTTGGAATATTCTTCTTTAAGAAAGAAAGAAATTAAAAAGGTACACTGAAGAGGGGCATTCAAAAAACAAGCAAGAAGGGAATAGGATCACGAAAGGCTGAAGACATCTGTTGTTACCGGAACTTATAAACATAACTTTCTCAGGGTTGTCCTTCCTGATATTCTAGGTTAAGTCCTCCAAATAAAAACTTTCATCTCGCCCTGTATTTCCATTCTAACACTTACTAAAATGTCATCATTTGTTCACAATACCACCCCTCTAGATTATACACTACATTCAGGCAGGGAACATTGTTTTTTTAGAGATTTGTACAATGCCGGGCATATGGTAAATAATGATTAATGTATTTGTTGTATGAATTAGTTAATCACTAATTTAAACGAGTAACATCATCATTTATCTGTAAAACACAAATAATGTTTAACATTTTAAATAACTTATACACAAATTTTATTAACATACATGGAGTAGTAAAGTAATAAAACAGATTTTCCTATGGATGACTTAGAGAAGAAAGAGGACATTATCACATTATAAATGTAACAGATGTATGTCAGCCAGAGTATTTTCAAGGTTAGTCTTCTATGTTAGATACACTAGAGAATTTACTGAAAGTGTCTTTTTCATACACAAGCATTAAACAGCATATTATTTTGAGCAAAACATAAAATTTTAGGTGAAACTTCTTAAAAAACAATCCTAACAATACATGAGTAAGCAAAGATACAATATCCACCATATCATGAAAAGTTGGAAATATACACTAAATATTCATCACAGACAACTGGGAAAATAAATTTTGGAATGTACCGTACACACATGTAAACACACACGCACACACACACACAGTGGAATACTATGTAGCCATTAAAAAGGAAGTTGTGTATAGGTATTCATTAACAGAAGTATTTTTCAAATGTTTAATTTAGAGGTGCCTGGGTGGCTCAGTTGGTTAAGACAGCCAACTCTTGGTTTGGACTCAGGTCATGATCTCGCCATCATGAGATCCAGCCCTGCAATGGGCTCCATGCTGGGCATGGAACCTGCTTGAGATTTTCTCTCTCCTCTCCCCGACCCCCTCTGCTTGTGTGTGCATGTGCGTGCTCTTTCTTTCTAAAAAAGTTTAATTTAAAAATAAATTTAAAAAACTAGAAAATTAAACAGAACCCCATCTATAGAAAATTATATACCAAATAAAAATGGATAAAGGAGAGTTTACTAAGGTTTTACATGGGCCTACCTCCGGCCTGAAAATCTGAATAGTCTTTTCCTTCCTCCCTTCTTCCCTCCCTCCCTCCCTTCCTTCCTTTCTTTTTTTAAAGTAGGCTCCATATCCAACCTGGAGCCTGAACTCAAGATCCTGAGATCAAAAGTCACATGTTGTATTGACTGAACCAACCAGGCATCCCAGTATTTCTTTCTTTCTTTTTTTTTTTATGTTTTTCTATGATACTTCAATTACTTAAATAATTATACCTAAATGTTTATTTGGGATAAAATACATACAGAACAATAAACAAACTTGAAAGTAAGCCATGTTCTAAAGTAAAAAGGAGATGGGGAAGACAAAAAAGCAAGAGTAGAAGACACTGAAGGCATAATAATTACTTAAGGCTTTTTCATGTATATCGTAAGTAAAAACGTTGAGATGATCAGAAATTTAAAGACATTTTATTGTAAAAAAATGATGGTTGAAAGAGTTAAGCAGCAACAGACATTTTGTAATGAAAAAAACCTGAATATGAGACAGTTTTTATGCAGATTGTTCCATGTACTTGGAAAGGATATAGAGATTGCTGAACAAGTCACCCGTTCTAAACTTTTAAGAAAAACTGTACAAAGTAACATACTTTTGAGAAAAACAATAGCTCTTAATGAAATACAGTGCCATGATCTGGCAACACTAGCACCAAAATCTTTTGTAGAAAACAAACATCTACAAAAAAACACCACGTTCAAATCACAAGCTAAAACACTGACTTATTTCACGCAAAGTCTAGAACACACAGAGTATGCCAGCTTAACATGAAGAAATTCTGAAGTATACACAAGCCCAATGTAAAAAGAGTTAAATAAAATTCAATATGGCCTCTATATGATTATATTCCAATTAAAAATAAGCATTTTTAAAATATCATCTAATCACTGATATTAACTATGATTACCCATGTTCACCAGACATATCTCTAAATGACTATCAGTTTCAAAATTAAACTCCCCTGAAAGAAAAGGAAAAAAGCAAAACAAAACAAACTTCAATACTGAAGATATTCAAAAGATCATTCTGGAGCAGAAGAGTTCCAGAAATGTTCCAAGCAAAAGTATAAATATTGGAATTCATTCATAATCATCTAAAAAAATGTACATATGTTTCCTATAAGGGTAATTGGTATGTGTGTATGTGTGTGTTTTGGAAGTTAATCCAGGAAAATACACTTTTCCACATGGCTAACTTCTAAGAGGGTATCAATTCATATTCTCACAAAATTTGTCTTTTGCACTACGCAAGTATTTAAGAAACTGATACAAACTTTCTATAACCTCACATTTTTGTTAGAGAACATGTTAAACAAAAAAACGTAATTTCAGCTTAATAATCAAGCTAAAGTAACGTTTAAGTGAAGCTCTCCCTGAAGAATATCTCACTCAGTGCACATAAGGCATTTAAACAGATTACTAAAAAGGTGACAGCTGAGGAATGCCTTCATTTCTTTCCATGGTTTCTACCGAATGTCATTTCAGAAATGCCTATACAACACATGACAATGTGGAATGTCTCCACCCATGAAAGAGCATTCGAGTGGAGCAAGCACACTTAGAGCAGTACCACAGAGCTCAAGTTTGTCTTTTTATGGTTAGCCAGCATAACAATGAAAAGATAAACAACCAAAATACTAATAAGGTCAGAAAATACTGGCATACAGCGATCCACAGTGAAAGTGTTATTTAGAAAAAAAAAAAAAAACTGCGATTAAAATCATTTGAAAATATGAATTAGCTTCTAATACCAGTATGCTAAGGACTCCTTTTCTAAACCAACAACAAACAATTTGTTTGAAAAAATTCATTTTCGAAGTACGTAGCATAAATGGAGCAAAATTCTGCTTATATTGGTAACCAAGAATATATTCCATTTAAAAAAAAATCTAAGATCCTGCTAAATTTTGACTATAACAATGGCTACCTTTGCATTTTAAGCATTATAAAAGTAAGTTACTGGTATAAGCACTTTTATTACATTTTTAATGTTTGTTAATTCTGTTGTATTTACCCACACAAACTGTCTTCATTTTGTTTTCTATGATCTCAGCTCTTCACAAGATTGGTCTACACTGTGTTCAATTTTTTTTTAACCAACAAACTTTCACTGTGCACCTGCTAAAATAAAATTCAAATACCAAAGGGGATTTAAAGAAAAATGAATTAAAATCCCTATTTGAAGGAATCCACTATTTTGTCTGGAGATAAGATATATTAACAATAGCAGGTACTGTGTAGGTGCCAAACTTAAGAGTTTAAACAGTAATTTAGAGAATCACTGTGTGCCCCAGTGGTCATGCAAGTCTACACTTTGTGCTTTGAGCTGTGCTTTAATATAAATAAGCTAGGAAATACATTCCAGAGGAAGATTACATGTACAAAGGCTTATGGAAGTATAAATATGAAACTGGTGGTTCCTAAAATATGAACTGGTGGATTGCTTCCACTGGTTTCCTGAATTTCTTTAGGTAAGTTCTTTTGCTCCATCTTGGGTAATTAGGGGCTAGGCACTTGTACCCTAATGATGTGGCCTGCCATGACCTGAGTGCCATCATATCCTACCAAAATGAGGACACAGGGAATACAATCATGAAATCTGTTCATCCTCAACTACTCTACCTGCATGAAAGACTATCAAGAAAATTTCTGGTCAATACAGCAATAATTTTATAGACTGACATGAATCCCCACTTTCCTTTATTTATTCGGATACTATAGTCTTTTGTTGTCCAAAATATTTTTTCTTTATGAAAATGGTGATGACAGTATATCACGCTGGCAAATAAAAATTAAGCTATCCTCTTTTAGTCAGTGAAATTTAAGCAAACATTTTACATGTCTATGAAATGTAAAATTCTGGGAATCGGTGATTTAATGGACAAGTAAATCACATTTCAAATGGTGCTCTCACTTATTACCAACAAGAAAAAAAAAATCTGTTGCCATTTCCAAGTTAAGATCTAAAACGTAATTGGGCAAAATTCTGCAAAATGATTTAAAAAGTACTTTTATAACTTGGATATTCCTACTAACAAAAGGCTTCCAATTAAAATCAAACATGATTAACATTAAAAGTTTGTTTCACTAATTCATAAATTAATTCAGTTAATTTTATTAGCATTTCATGTAATATCTCAAGTCCTAATTATAAATACCAATAATCACTGTCCAGGAAGTAAACTGCAGATGAAATGGTAGTGACAAACTCAATGTTTGTTTGTTTGTTTTAATACTGATATGAGTTTTCCTATAACTTACCTTTTTTCATTGCAAGTTAAGTGTGTGTGTGTATAGATAAATAAAGCATGTACTGTAAACGCATACATAAAAATGCCTAAAGCAATAATATAAATTATTATTAGGATAGAGACGTTTAAAGACTAAGCTCTATGTCCTAAAAAAGGAGTTTTTGTTGCTTTTGTAACTTCTTTTGCAACTTCCCAAAGCACTTGATCAAATACTCTGCACATAATAACCAGTCAAAAACAATCTTGGCAGTTCCTAAAATTTAGGACAGATTCTGAGATTAATTTAGATATAGTACTACTGCATTTCGGTTACCACAGAAAACTCGTAAAGGGGTTGGCTAGCTAAAATAAAAGTAGATGAAGAAAAAATTGTGTGTGTGTGTGTGTGTGTAGTGTGTGTTTCATTTGATTCTCGGCTGATTAACTGAAAAACCTCTAACTACTAATCATCAACCATAATGACTAGAAGATTGAAGAATACTTCTTCAGATTTAAAAGAAGAAATCTAGCATGGTGTTAAGTTTGGGCTTTGGAATCTGATAGACCTGCATGTTAGAACTCAGCTCTGTTGTTTATTACCTTGGTAATCTTGAGCAAGAAAGGGATGCCATGAGAATTAAATGAGATATTGGTTGTAAAGGCATGTACCACAGTGTTCCACATATAACAAATCCTCAGCAAATGTTCACCAGTCAATTCTACTTCTCAATACAACACTGATAAGTCATGGCTAATATCCAACCCCAACTTAGAATAAACTCAAAAGGCCTTTTGGAGGTCCTCAACCTTTCAAAGTGGTATACCAAAATGCCAATACTCCATCTTTTCAACATGATTGTGGAACCCCATAAACTTTCAAAAGAAAAGTGGGGTGAAAATGGCAATATTTTTCAGGCAGAAAGGGAATGAAAACCAACTTCAGGAACCCTCAAGAAGTACTATGTTATAGCAATAACAAAACAATTTCCTATACTCCCCATCCCCCATAAAAGTCATCTTCCTAGTCATCTTTAAAAAAATCACCTGAGGCTTTTTTTTTTTTAAGATTTTATTTTTAAGTTATCTCTACACCCAACACAGGGCTTGACTCTACAACCCCGAGATCAAGAGTCGCATGGTCCACCAACTGAGCCAGCCAGGCGCTCCTAGACTTTTTTTTTTTTAAAGTACAATTCTTATGTGAACAGTACTTGTAAAACATGATAACAAATTTCTTCCATTTCATCTCCTGCTTCTACCTGGTTATACTAGAAAATGCTCAGTCACAGCTTGCAATCACACTAGCTGAAGTGCATGAAAGATGGTCTTGGTTATGACACTTCAAAGTCAGACCACAAAACTGTTGCCAGGAAGCACAAAGGCAGGAACTGCAGAGAAGACATTATAACAGCAGCAGTGTGGGCACTGGTGCCCTCCCAGTGCACCCCATATATGGCTAGGGTTGTCCATTTATTTGCAGGAAGTGAGGGGCCAGTTTATAGGGGTTAGAAGTTTTGTTTGTTTAGGTAGGGTTTTTTTCCCTTTTAATAGATTTAGGATGGTTTCAATAAAGAGTTTTAAGAGCCATCAGCATAAAGTCTTACAGTCTTTCTAACAAAAAAATTATGTAGAGAGAATAATTTATACCGCACATACTTTTAAACAGATAATACTGTTATTTATAAATGGCTGAATAGATTCTTCTAAGATCTTAACATCCCTCACCCAAAAAAAAAAAAAAAAAACTCCACATTCAGTTTTAAACAGATTTCTCCTATATAGCAATTACACTATTCTCTTAACAAGAGACTCAATATCAACCACTCCAATCTCTCTTCCTTTTGGTTGGAAAACACTTTAAGCAACCCTATTAGAATACTTTTAAAGAGAGTTACATTTCAGATTACGATTCAGTTGAAAACGGTTTGGCTGAGAAGATTAAGCATTTAAGAAAAGACTGCACAAAAGTACTCCTTTTACTGTCAAGAGGGGAGCCACATATTTTTACAAAGAAGCTTCAAATGGATCACTTAAAGTTGATAAAATTTGTATTTTAAGAGCAAAAGGATTGAATACTAAACTTATCTGCAAGTCTGTCTCTATTGAAAAGTAAAAGGAAAACTTTATCTTAAAATTATAATGGCACAGAACATAGATCTAATTCTACTTTGTATTCCTCTATAGGACCTAGTTCAGACTTTTATAAAGAAGGTGGCAAATTAATTGATGACTCAACTAAATAATTTTCTATCACTTAACCAAGACTTAAACTGGTTTTTTAATAGGAAGGAGGTTAATATTAAGAACTTTTTAAAAGCTCAAGATATTTGAAAAAATCTACACAGAAGATACACAACAAAGATTTTCATTTGTTTTATAAACACCTAAGTTCTAGTATGTGTAAGAACAATAAGTACTGGATGTGAAGGCTTTAAAATTTATCTCACAATATACAAATAAGTATAAAACTTTGTACTTATAATACAAGGTAAATGATACAAGTCAATAAATCTTTAGTGAGCACCTAATATGTGCCAGGCTCTGGAAATACAAACACATGGGAAATTGGGTCCTTACACTCTATCAGGAAAGACAAACTTAAAAACAAACAGTATTCAATAAGAAGTGCTTCAATAGCAGCAGAGAGGCAAAATATAAGGTACAATGAGCACCCCAGAGAAGAGAGTGTTTCTCCAGTGCCATATTATACAAATTCAAAGGACAGAAAGAACCCTACTGACTGGCAATTCCATTGGACTCTGAAGAATAACTAAGATTTGACTGGCAAAGAAGGGAGGGAGGATATTCTAGTGGCAGAAAAAGCATGACCATAGGCGTGGAAATAAAAAGGTAAAGAGTAAAAAATAGAAGAAAACGGAGACACATCAGTTATAAGCTAAATGATGAAACACTTTAAGGAGAGGAGTGACACAAGTGATATTGTCAAAAAATTATTTTGATAGCAATATGAATGCTGGATAGGACCAGAGAAAGAACAGAGGCAGAGAAAGCAATTAACCTATTACTATACTCTAGGGATAAAATAATAAACTAGGTTTATTATTATCATCAAACTAGGCTGATAGTGAGAGTAGCAAGGAAAAGAATTGATGCAAAGGCAACTGTGAAGGTTGAATGGATGTATGTAGACAAGGGGATGAATAAATAGTAACTGAGATATTTAAAGCTTGATCCAGAGATTAATGACATAAGAATCAGAAGTATCAATGAGAAGAGTAGGCTCCGTGAAGAAAGATTCAAGTTTTATTTCAGGTTGAATTCAAAGAAACTCCTGACATTGATATAAAACTAACAACTGAGTAATACTCAGACTGAAAAATGGATACAGGTAAAGTCTAAGGATATGAAAAGATATATACATATGTATCTAAACTAATGTTAAGTGATAAAAGTAGAATATAAAACTGAACTATGAAAATCCATGTTTGAATAAGAATTCTTTGAAGAAATCACAAAGCTAAATGTAAATGCAGTAATTGCTATTCTATGGAAGAGGTGGTAAACCTCTATTTACTATATTACTACTTAAATATACATTTTTAAATATAAAATCACAACACACTGAATAATATTTCATTTTAAATCAATACATCATCACTAGAAAAATGGAAATGAGGGACTGGAACTCTGCAGAAATGTGAGAACTGGAAACCGACTTGGAAGTTACTGGCACAGAGGAAGTAGATAAGATTTTAAGGTAAAATCAAAGGGTAAACTCAACACTGTTGGAAGAAATCTCAGTCCTGCATTTATGAACACCAGTATCAGTAGTAATCAGCAATAAGGCATTCTACAGAAACCTCTATTATTCTCCTAAAATCTTTCTAATGTATACTGAAACATAAATACAGATCACAAGGCAGAAAACTCGACCAGGTACCTATAAAATCAGAACTGATTAATGCCCACCAATAAAAATGAAAATCTACTCTAGACCTCAGTTCCAAAAAACAAGAAGTTTATTTTAGCTTCAATACTGTTCAGTATTGTTTTCTAGCTATGGGAGTCAGGGAGGGAGGCTATTCCAGAGACCAAGACAGGAAATTTGACAAGAACACTGCTTTTTCTCCACTATGGATGACATATTTCTATACAAAAAGAATAGCTGAAAATTAAGTAGCTTTTGTAACTTCTAATGAGAGGGCACATTCAACCAATAAACTTTTAAATATAAGCTGCTTACATTAAAAATGGAAGTAAAATAATAGATTAAGTATATTTATGGGCTGTGAAGTTTCTAAAACTTTTCTCCTGACAATGAAATTTAAGACACTTAATTAAAACCAAAAAGGTAAATGAATATTCCAAAAGACTATCAATAATTAGTCTAGCAAAAACATTTTAGGTATATAATCTTTGAAAAGTTAAATTAAAAAAACACTATTCAAGGGCTATTAAATCAGTGGGTCAATTTCAAGTTTTATAATTTAAGTAAAACAAGCAGCATTCAAGAGATTTCTTAAAAGCTTAAAATTTTCTTGTGATTCTTTTTTACAAAGTTTAATTTATCACCTTCCACTATCTGTTGTCCTGAATTTGCCCAAAGCGAACTCCTTGTTCTGACCGTCACAATGGGAAAAAAGTATAAGAGTTGATAAAAAAGAAATGAGAGTGGAGAAAACATGATAAAAATTTTAGTACTTGATATTTAAAAGACTTTAGCTTCAGTGACTTAAGGAATGTGCAGATAAATTACAAAAAGATATTATGCAAATGATTATGCATAAACTTTGAAACTTCTGCCTAAAAGCTTCTCAGCTAAAACAAAATACCCAATAAATACTGTTACCTATATGTTGCCAAACTTACTACTGAATTCAGTTAATCAGGAAAACACTGATAAGTAGGCTAATTCTTGCAACATGCCCAAATTGAAAGGGAAAAAAACCCTTAAAAAGTCTGTTACACGTATATTATCTTCCTACCTAGACCTATATTACATTAACATAAGCATTAGAAAATTTCCTCTTCCTCCAAGCCAATACAATTGGGTTCCTCCACAAGTGTGATAACTTTAAATTTCTATTTGACAATTTTAATAAAACATATTGATGTAAACTATTATCCAACTGTACCTAAGCATACAATAACTGTGTCTTTCAGAATCAATTCCATACTCAAACATGTAAATTGCACTTGAAAGATGCTTCATCTTACATAACTACATTATCATTTTTAGTGCCAGAAGCTTCTTTCATTCTCAATACCATGTTTTTAAATCTAGAGTTTGCTATGTTTCAAAATATACCTCAGCCAAATAAAAAGTATGCTATACATTAGAGACTCTAAATTTATGGAAGAGAAAAAGAACTACAGACCGCTCTATATTTTTACTGGATGCCACATTCTGAATTCCAGATTTGTCCTGCAATCTGTCAGTCATTTCAATCCATCCAGTCAACTTTGTAAACAAAGGCTATACGCCAAGTTTGATATGAGAATTCAATTAAATAAAACTTAAAACGGTCATCATTCACCAAACAGGAAGCAGTAAAAGGAAAATGCCACCACACACCTTTTAAAAAGGCAGCAAGCAATATTCATAAAATATAAAGCCTTAAGTTTCAGCCTCTCAAACAAGTTTTTGTTACAGTATTAAATAAAATACAGCTATGACCTTCCGCATATAACCAAGGCAACTTTGCGATAGTTTACAAATCTTTTCATTGTAAGGGGAAGCTATTGCTGTTAGAGCCGTCTTCTAAGTAATTCCAAATTGCCCAGTAAGAAAATGAAGAGAGTCAATGTCTTGTCACCTATTACTATCACTTAAAAATTGCTTTTTATGCAGAACTCTACGTGGTTGTGTTGCTTTTGGCCTGTTAAAGGCAAAGCAACATTACCTCTGGATTGCCAATAGTTTCTCCTTATTTGGCTAACATTGAGAGATCCCAATCAGACTACTATAAAACTTTAACATGCACAAAGCATCCATTTTGAGAAAAGTTTGTGAACAGCTTTCTTTTTTTCCACCCCCAAAAGGAAAATCAGAGGTTGGTAATCGGCTCTGAAAAGCGTGCCCCGTGTTTATTCTTCTCCTTCTAACCCCAGTGCACACCCCAAGACGTGGGGCTCGAGGATCTCTGACACTGCGGCAAACTCTTCTCCGAAAAATACTTCAGTACGTTCGGGTCCGCCGGTGGGCAAGCCCGTTTGAATGCTTCCTTACCTTACCCACCTCCATCCCCTCCCTTTCACCCTGAGCAGATCAGCTAATTACACCCCGTTTCCCCCTCCCCAATGACCAAGAGTAATAAAGGAGAAAACAGGAAATCGTCCGCTCAGGCACTCAGCTTAGGGCTCTTGATTACTATTATTATCATCATCATTTGTAATCAAGTCCTAAAAACTACAGCAAATCCAATGCCCACCTACAAGCCAAAGACGTCCATCTGCTCAAGTGTCCCTAACGCCCCTTGTTGGTCGTTTTCTTTAGCATCCCCCGTCGTCCAAGCGTATCACTGACATCGGGCCCAGGTACAACCCCAATATACCGCACCCCGTCTCGACCCCAAATCCCAGACACAAGTCCACAAACGGCCCTGGGGCCCCAAGCCGACCACAGTCCCTTTTTCCTCTGCCCCGGAAATCACCCAGTTCCCAACTCCGACATCAACTAGTCTGAAGGGGGCCTTAAGCCAAAAGCCCTCCCTGCAGCATTTCTCTCCCCCCAGGCGGAACCGCCCTCCTCACCCCGCAGTAGGGAGTCTCCCGCCGCCCCCAGCCTCCAGAGGCCGAGAGCAGAGAGAAGGCCCCAGCGGGAGGCCGACGAGAACCCGCAGGGTCAGGGGAGCCGGCGGCAGGGTGCACAGACCTGGTGCAGGGCAGTGAGTCCGTCCACATTGGCGTAATTGATGTCGGCGCCGCGGTGCAGCAGCTTGAGGACCTCGTCCGTGTCGCCGCTGGAGCAAGCAGCCAGGAAGACGGCGCCATCGTCGAACTTCACCTTGGTCTTCTGGCGCTTCACCACGGGAGGCTCGAGGTCCGTCTCGGAGCCGATCCAGCGCTTCAGCTGCTCGTTCCGCTTCTGCTTCGCGTCCGCCATCTTCATCCCCTCTCCTGCCGCCGGGTCTTCTTATCGCGAGGGGGGGAAGGGGGAGGTGGAGAGGGAAGAGAGGGGAGGCAGGGGGTGTGTGACTGTTTCTATGAATGCGGGCCAGAGGAGGGCTGGGAACCGGGAGGAGACGCTCGAGACTTCCAGTATCCCACAGAGCACTGGGGCGGCGCGCCCGGCCGAGCGGACCTCCCTTCCTACCCCAGAAGCCCTCCCGCCCCCGGCCCGGCCACCCGTCACCGGCGGCCAATCTAACGTAACTTCGCGAGATCCGGACAGGGAGGCGCCCTTCGGGCAGTGCGCATGCGCCCTAGGCCTGTGCCCGCCCCAGGAAGAGCGCTCCCGCGAACTGCGGCGGGGGCGGCCAGGCCACCGGAGGGAAGCGGGTGTGGTCCAGGCCGCCCGGGCTGCGGGGGCTGGGACCAACCTGGAAGGGCGGAGACAGGGAAGGAAGGTTGTCCCGCCTGGCTCCTGGGGTTCCGGAGGCCAGCAGTTGGGCTGTACGGTGGCTCTACCGGGCCGACCTGCCTCCAGGGCTGTCTGTGCTCCGCAGTCGTTCGCTCTGGGCGGAGGATTTTCCTATTGGCTGCGTTATTTGAATGGAATGGAGGATCGGACGTGAATTAGGCGCTTTTGATTCTCTTTCTGAGGAACTCGGATGAACTTGGGCATGTCAGTATTGATAAGAAGCTCTTAAAAGTGGGGTCTGAGGGCTTTGGTGGCAGTTACCCCAGATCTCAGTCCTAGGTGACCGCCTGGTAACAAGGGTTGACCTGCGGTTAATTGCGGTGGCTTCCTGCCAACCTCCGTTGTAGAAACGTCTTTCCTCTTATGTTTGTTTTTTGTTGCTTTGTTTTTGTTTTTTATCTCATGCGTATTTCGGGTCCTCTTACCCTTTCTTCAGTGCTCTAAGCCTGCCTTGTACTACCAATGAGCTTAGCTCAGCCTTGTTACTGGTCCTAACCTTTTAAGGGATTTCTGGTTCCTGCTCCATCGCTTTCTAAGGATGGGTAAAGACCCAGCTGCTTCTAGAGTTCAAAGGAATGTTAATATTACGCAATTAATTCATTTGGTATTTATTGAATATTTACTATGAGCCGGTCATTGTTCTAGGCACTGGCGATCCATTGATCATATGACATATTTAAACCACATTTTGAGGTTGTGTGTTCGGGGGAAAAAAAGACTTTGTAAATCGTTATAATCATAAAAAAAAAAAAGGCTTTTTATCTTTGTCTTGTTTGACACCACACGCACGACTTGTAACAATAGCTCAAGTCTTTCAAGCCATCTATTTGCAGTCTCCACCAATTGGTATTTTTCTAAAAACTCCATTGTTTTCATCCACTACATGTTTTTAGAACATTTAGACCAAAGTAAGAAAAGTCATTACTCTTTACCATTAAATGGAACTTTAGGGATCGTCTAGACCGATTCCCCAAAGAACTAATTGAGTTTTACTCAGCAGCAGGATTAGGATTCCATCAGCAAATATTACGCACCTGTACTGGGTCAGGCATTGTTCTAGATGCTGGGGATGCAGCCGTGAACAATTAAGTTTTCTTATCCTCCAGTAGACTACACTGCAGCCTATCATACTGACAAATAGAATAATTGAGTAAAATGCAAGTAGGAAGCCACCTGCCTGTAAGACTGAATTTTCTGAAATGCAAAAACTAGGATAATAATAGAACCCAAATTAGGGTAAAAATATTTCCTCTGGAAATACTAGAAATAGAAAGTGAGTGTAACATGCATATTATGCACCAATGGTAATATCAGACCTTTGAATGATCATGGTGTTAGGAGCTGAAGAACTGTTAGTGCTAAAATATAAAATTTCTATTCACTTTAAGAGCTCCAGAATACAGCTCTTATATTAAAAGAAAGGAATCTGAGAACTGCCTTGTCAGCTTTTCTGTCTACCTGGAAAAACAGACAAACTTATTCTTACTGTTTCCCAAGAATGTTATGGTCTATATGGTAGCCCTTAAAAGTGCTCTGAAATACTGGTATCTCACGTTTTCACGTGGACAAGATTTTGATGGGAAGTACGCTATTTCTGATTCAAGTACTTCAAAATGTAGAATTAATAAATAAAATGATAGTTTATTAATAAGCCATATAGCTAAGTATCAGTTACCAAAGGTTACCAGTCAAAAACAAAACAAACACAACAAAAACCACCTGGGCTATTGTATGCAAATTTCATTGAGTTTAGCTTTCCTTCCCCAGCTCTAAGGGTCCCTGAGTTCCATGTTAATCTCATTGGAACTAGTCTTTTTTTTTTTTTAAAGATTTATTTATTTATTTGACCGAGATAGAGACAGCCAGCGAGAGAGGGAGGGAGGGAGGGAACACAAGTAGGGGGAGTGGGAGAGGAAAAAGCAGGCTCATAGCGGAGGAGCCTGATGTGGGGCTCGATCCCATAACGCCAGGATCACGCCCTGAGCAGAAGGCAGACGCTTAACCGTTGTGCCACCCAGGCGCCCCTCAATGGAACTAGTCTTAAACTGCCCTCTGCTTTGCCTTTGTATGGAGGATTTTTTTTAAAATGATATTATTGAATTAATACTGAAGACCTATGCCTAATTCCAGAAGAGGCAAAACTTCTTATTTAAAAAACAATGACACAAAGTTAATCACTTCATAATATTTTAGTAGCTGAGAGAACTTCAAACTTTAAGCAGAAGAAATGAAAATACAAAATAAAAATTGAACTATATTAATTTGCTAACTGGCTTTCTTTGCTGCAGCAAATCATTAATCATGTTGGGATCTTAATTACATGCAGGAAGTTGTCAAAAAGGAATATGTATTTTTTTAAGATTTTATTTTTAAGTAGTCTCTATACCCAACATGGGGCTTGAACTCACAACACCAAGACCAAGAGTCACATGTTCAACCAGCTGAGCCATTTAAGTGCCTCCAAGAATATGTATATTTTTAAAAGCCTAATTACACCACAGATATCCCCACTAACCATTAATTTATTTGTTAATTATGATGAATTTGAAGAATTTTTAATTAAATCATTATTTTAAATGCTTACACACATGAAGCTTAGATATTTTTCTGTGCTCTCTCTGATGTACCATTACCTAAAAAGTCCAGCAATAATATGATACTACACTAATAGTCAAGTTTAAAGTTAGAAAAACAACTAGAGAATGTAGTAACGTAGGCACAAAAGCTTGTGTGTGTATGGCCTTAACTTAGTATCAACCTATATGATGTGGAGATTTGTTTATTTTATTTACTTATGAATGAATCCAAACTTGAAAATATATTTGATTATATTGTAATATGTGAACACAGAACAAGAAAAGGAAAATTTTAAAGTCAACCCAAGCAAAAAATAAAAATTTCAGAATTAGTGTTTTGTTCGGTAAAAGACTGGTGAATTGCCAGATGGTAAAAAGCTTTTACATGTCAAAAGAAGTTAATCTCTAATTATTAAAGAAAATATTAAGGGTGGCACAGTCAGTTAAGCGTCTGACTCTTGGTTTCTGCTAAAGTCATGATCTCATGGTTCCTGAGATCAAGCGCCACGTAGGGCTTTGCATTCAGCAGGGAGTCGGCTTGAAGATTCTTCTTCTGCTCCTGCTGTATGCTCGCTCACTCTCTGTCTCTCTCAAAATAAATAAATAAATCTAAAAAAAAAAAAAAAAAGAAAATAGTTAAGAACTCTTCAGATCCACATCGTTACTTTGCTTAATTGATAGCTCACTGCTTTGCCAGCCTTTACAATCCTTATAATACTGAAGGTATATATCACTAATACAATGTAGGATACTAAAATTGTCTATAAGCCAACTCTCTGTTCAGTGAATCTTTTTCCATATTAACTTTAATTATAGAAGTGGAAATGTATTTTGGTACAAAGTGTATGTAAGGTATTGAAAGTAAAGTCATTCATTTAAGTTCTCATCCCTAATTCAAACCTGAAATTCTAATTTACTTTTATACAGTTGAGAATAGAATAGTCAACAAGACAGTTTGGTCTTATCTCCTGTACTCTATGCCTGGGCTAGCCTCTTTTCTACTGTATAACAATTTCTTCCAAATGTTGTTTTTAGGAACCTAAAGAAAAGTTTACAATCTGCTAGCATCATAACATATTCAGTCCCATCCAGATTGTTGACTGGGACCAACCCTAAGTTGCTTCAGACTCTACTTTTAGATCAACCCTGATTTCTAGATCATAGCATTTAACCCCTTGCCTTGACTCTGGGTTACAAAGTCAGTCTCACTCTCCAGACCCAATGGCCCACTACTCTGAAAGTCACCTTGCTTTGAACTCTTCAGGGTAAATACTCTGTCATATCTGGCTTCATCCCAAGAACCTAACACTCATACAGTTACTTGTGGCTGATATTCCCATGAAGGTCCTCTGGTCCCCATAAAGGGACAATCAGATGAGTGTCTGGCAACAGTTCAAAGTACAGAAATAGTGCTAAAAAGATGAGGACTTGCCTCCAATGCACGTGACTTACAACCTGTATAATGGTCAGTGTCAGAACATCACATGGCCATTCATATGAATTTCTTAATTTAGTGTTCCCCAAACTTTGTCATGACTTTTGCTGATCCAGAAACCACAAATACTATTTTTCCTTAAGAAACTACATGTTTCTTTTAACCTTTAAAAAAAGAACCTTATATAGATTTGTTTAAAAAAAATAAGATTTATTTTAAAGGAAACGTCAGTTTTGTAAGTAGAAAACATTTCCAATTGACAAATGAAAGAAGACCTTAAAAGCGAATGAAATGAAAACAAAGTGTTATACTAGTTAGGTTACCTATCTAGGTTCTGAACCCAAGGCCTCCTCTCAATTTGTTAAAAAATAAGGAAGATTGGCAAGTGTTGGGCATAATAACATCAACCTGTTATTTTTCTACATAATATAATCTTAAAGATTAAAGTGTACTGAAAAGAGAATAGCCTTTTGGCTAAGTGCTTCACTGGTATTTGAATGTCATATCCATCTAAAATTACTTTGTGTACTACCAGTCTACATGTCCCACACTTTGGGAACACTGGCTGACTTTAACTACCATGTATAATAATAATTATAATTAATTTTGTGAGAATTACAAGAAGGGCCTCATGACACACTCACCTCAGGGTATCAAGGCAGGCCATTGGAAGGCCAATTTATATGAGAGTATCTATGAGCTCTGGGAGAAAATATGACAGGAACATCACAGCCAAGTGTCATCCTCCATAGCGATGAAATTACAAGAGCAACTAAATCCTGCTCCAACATCTGGAAGGAGAGTTTAGGTTCATGAGCTCCATTTTGGAACATGAGAATTTAGTTGAGGGACTTATTCAAATGTCCTTCATCTCGAATCATAGCAAAAGCTTCTAAATTCCTCCAGAAACCAGAGTGCAAAAGGCGTACAGAGCAGAGTACTAGTGAGAATGAACATGAACAGTGACAACAGACACAGCATCACTGGTAATGACCGTGCTCAGTTGCGGCGGGTGGGAATAATATATCAGCTTCATGTGGTGGTTTTCAGATGAAATGAATAATGTTTGTAAGAAAGAAAAAATTGAGATTTCGTTTCTTGTATTTGCCTCTTTTCCTTCCCTCATTTAAGTGGATAGCACTCTGCTTCCTTGCCTCAGGGGATGTTTGTGGCTGGGGGAAAAAAAGCAGAAGTTGCTTTCAAAATACTTTCCTTCCTGGGGCGCCTGGGTGGCTTAGTCGTTAAGCATCTGCCTTTGGCTCAGGTCATGATCCCAGGGTCCTGAGGTTGAGCCCCACATCGAGCCCCACATCGAGCCCCACATCGAGCTCCACATCGAGCCCCACATCGAGCCCCACATAGGGCTCCCTGCTGGGTGGGAAGCCTGCTTCTCTCTTTCCCCCTCCCTCGGCTTGTGTTCCCTCTCTCTCTGTCTCTCCCTGTCAAATTAAAAAAAAAGCAAACAAAAAACTTTCCTTCCTAGTTTGAAATGGCCACCCCTAAACTCCTATTTAAAGACTTTAAAGGCCAGTAATCTGGTTGGAAGTAGTGTACCAGGTGGCTATGAAATTTATGGAAGCCACATTTACATTATATTATAGATCCATACAAACAGAAGCATTTTTCTAAATTTTATCCTCACTTGAACAACATAAATTCATAGTATCATGAATTATTTTTATTTGGGGTGGAGAAGGGGGAATGAGGCAGAGAGATCGTCCCAATCTACCCTTGGGTACTGCCATGGGAAAAAAGGACCTCACTGAGAATAAAAAGTGATGCCTCAGCTAAAAGGAGGAGAAAGAAGTTGGTGGGTCTCTAGAGCAGTGGGGATTTGCTACCTGAAGCCTGGAAGTGTCCTTGGAATGTGACAGGATCTGAGAGTGAATGGCTGAATGGCTGCACCAGAGAGGCTGGAACCTATGCCTGGGACTCTCACCAGCCAAACATAGCTGTGCTCCAAACTTGGCAGGTGTTATGGTCTGAATAATATCTGTGCACCCCCCCCCCAATTCATATGTTGAAGTCCTACCCTCCAAGGTGGTGGTATTAGGAGGTAGGGCCTTCGGGAACTGGTTAGGTCTTTTGTGCCCGTCTGTTTGTGCTCTCTGAGGCCCCAGAGAGCTCCCTAGCCCCTTCCTCCAGGTGAGGGCACAGTGAAAAGATTACCATCTATGAATCAGGAGGGGAGCTCTCACCAGCCACTGAATTCTCTTCTACCTCAACCTTAAAATACAATCTTAAGGTACAGCCTCCAGAACTGTGAGAAATAAATGTTCGTTGTTTCTAAACTGCCCAGTTTATGGTATATTGTTATAGCAGCCAAAATAGATTAAGCCAGTAGCAGTTTGGTAGACCTGAAATTGATCACTCAATCGTTATTCTAGGTTCTGGGGATACAGGAATACATAAATCAAGTGCCTGCCTTCAATAAGCTTACATTCTAGTGGGTAGGGACAGAGAATGAACACATTTTAAATGAATAAATAAATTCACATATTGCTAAGTGTAGTGAAGGGGAAAAAATGAGAGAGAAACTAAAAGACAATGTCTGAAGTTACTGGCAGTTGGGGGGAATGTGGGATAGGGAAGAAAAGATTAATTACTCAGGAAAGTTCCGAGGTGAGGGACTATCCAGGCTTTGTGGTGCTTCACATTTATACAATTTGGTGATTCCTTATAAGAAAACAGATGGACGATTTCAAATAATCAGTTAAGTATAGGGCCTTGGAAGGGACCCATTCAAGTGAGAGGCCCTGAAGTTTGACAGTAAACCTACCCCTGGCTGAGACTTGAATGTCAGGAAGATACCTAAAGAGATCATGCAGGCTAGGATAGATGTTCTAGTATTAACTAGTGTGCAAACATGATGGATGACCACAGTAGCACTGTGTACTGTCATCTCAGAAATCTGACACACACAACCCTGGTAGAGGTAAAAGACCACCAAGGAGGACCAATATAGAGTTCCCAGGTGTTAAGGTTGAAATTAAGTTCTTTACAGAAAATTAGAAAAGAGGAGGAGTCTTTAAGTGAGATTCATTCCCAATACTTGTGTAAAGAGTCCTGCATATAGTTCACACGTACTTCATTTTCTATTGGTGCTGTAAGAAATTATGACACATGTAACACCTTATAACCATACTCATTTATTATCTCACAGTTTTGTAGATCAGAAGTCCAAGTAGACTCAGCTGGGTCCTATGCTCTGGATATCACAAGGCCAAAAGCAAGTTGTCAGCTGAGCTGGGCTTTTATCTGGAGGCTCTTGGGAGTTCATACAAGTTGCAGTTGCAGGACTGAGGTCCCATTTTTTGCTGGCAGTAGAGGCCTAGAGGCCTCTCTGTTTCCCAGGCCTGGTCCCTTCCATTTTCAAAGCCAGCCACAATGCTGGCTCTCATGCTTTGCTTCCTCTGTCTCTGACTTCCCCTTCTGCCACCAACCTGAGAGAGGTGTCTGCTTTTAAAAGTTGAAGTTAGCTGAAATGAGCTAATCTCCTTATTTTAAGGTCAACTGACCATATAACAAAGTCTAATCACAGGGGATCATATTTAGAGGTTTCAGGGGATTAAAGCAGGGACATCTCTTTGGGATTATTTTAGATATCTTGCTTGACACAGGGCTCATTAAATAATAGTTTCTTACCATATTACATTTCAATGAACATTCCTTGATCACTTACTATAAGAACTAATTTAAAGGGAATGAATAAGATATTGTCCTTTAAATGAAGGAGTTTACACATCAGTGGAAGAATCTGATTTTGAAACAGGTAATTTTAATATGATGATAAGAGCTAGTACTTATACAGAATTTACTAAATGCCTATCCCTATTATAAGCACTATGTGTATATATCATCCTACAGGTAAGGGAAGGGATAGAGATAAAGCAGCATCGAGGAGTGTACTGTAGTGGGGGCTGAGGGGAGGGGCAGATAGGCATGGCCTATCAGGGAAATCTTTGAAAAGGTAATTCATCCCCAAAAAGGAATAGAAATTGGCTAGGCACAAACATGATGTGTGTGTGACAAGAAGGTGAGAAGGAGGCGGTGTAGGGATTGGGAATTTTACATGCATAAAGGCAGAAAGAGGGACCAGTTAATAGTACCAGAACACAAAACGAGATACAAAGCTGGAGAAATAGTAACCTTATCACAGAATGTCTTATATATGAACAAGGGGACATATTTACCATAAAAATGGTGGGGATGATTGAAGGATTTGTAGAAGGGTCATACAGAATTACTCAGAGTAGTTAGATAGTCCTAGATAAAATGTGAAGAAGGCTTAATTTATCTGTGAAACATTTCTCTCTTCCTCAAGCATTTATCCTGTGACTCATTCTTGCTATTAGCAGATTTAATCAATCCTTGGCATAAGCTAAGAATTAAGATCTTGGCTAATTAAGGCTTAAAATATGACCTATCTCATTTTAAAAGAAAATTCTCAAAGACTGAAAAATCATCAGTACAATGACAAGCCACCCAAACCCTCGTATATTTGGATTAGAATGGACAATGCTTTTTTTCTATTTGGAAGGAGAGTTTGAATGGAGTTGTAGAGGGGGCTAATGGGATGGTGAGAACTGTGTGTCCTGCTACTTTCTTCCTTTGCCCCTTTGTCCATTCTGATTGCTTCTTTGAGCATTGGGCATGTCCTACTGACTTGTCCCCAGTTATGCTTCAGTTGAGTGGTCTGGCTAGAATAGACTAAATGACCTTGGGACTTCAAACAGAGAAAATCTATTTCTACCCCACCATCATAACTTAAAGATAAATCAATGAAACCTTGGAACACTACTATTAAGACAGTGGAGACTTGTGGTTAAAAATTAATACTAAAAAATTGGAGGATAATGAGATATAAAATAATATGTAGATAACCAGTTGACTTCTTTTAAAGTAAATATATATACACACATACATACATACACAATGTGGTGAACATCTTTTTTTTTTTTTTCTTCCAATTTCACCTCTCTGGTCTGCCTTCCCCCTTTTGTTAATAGCAATGCATAGCTTTTCCTGGAAAGAAAAGAGTATTATTTATTTCATGGCACAGAGTCTTGGAATTATCCTTCAAGGTCCCCTGGCCAAGAGTGGATACACGAACCAGTCAGGATTCTTGATTGCAAATAACAGCCTGATGCTGCCTATTTGTATTCGTTTTCTGTTGCTATGCACCACATTACAAAAAAATGTAATGGCTTAAAACAACACAAAATTTTAAATCATAATTTCTGTTGGTCAGGAGTCTGACACATTGTAGCGGGGTCCTCTGCTCAGGGGTTTTCAAGGCTATAATCAAGATGTGGCCAGCTACATCCTCCACAAAGGCTTGGGGTCCTTTTCCAGAGTCTCTGGTTGTTGACAGCATTCACTTCGTTGTAGTTGGTAGATCTGAGGTCCCCATTTTCTTTCTGGCTATCAGCCAGAGACTGCTGTCAGCTCCTAGAGGCTGCTCTCAGGTCCTTGTCGTGTGACTCCTCCATAGGCAGCTCGCAACATGGTGTTCAGCCGGTAGGAGTCTCTCTCTCCAGGAAAGGCCCAGTCCCTCTTTTAAGAGCTTTCTCCATTAATTCAGGCCCACTCAGGATAATCTTTAAAAAAATTATTTTTTTACATTTTAAAATTTAAAATTAAAAGGTGTAAATTGTTTTAAAATATATATAACCTAGATTTTATTATTTCAAGTATAAAGTGGCATTAAATACATTCACATGCCGTGCAATGATCACAACCGTCCATCCTTTAGGAGTTTTTTCATCTTGAAAAACTGAAACTCTGTACCCACTAAAGAATAACTCCATCTTCCCACCCCTCAGCCTCTGAAAATGATCATTCTGCTCACTCACTCTCTATGAATTTGACTACTTTATGTACCCTATATAAGAGGATTCATACAGTATTTGTCCTTCTGTGACTGGCTTATTTCTCTTAGCATGATGTCCTCAAGGTTTATCTATGTTGTAGCATGTGTCTATTTTTTTTAAGGCTGAATAATATTCATATCTGTGTGTGTATGTGTATGTATACATATCTATATGTCATATTTTGTTTATTCACCTGTCAATGGACACTTGGGATATTTCTACCTTTTTATTGCTGTGAATAATGCCGCTATAAACATAGTGTACAAATATCTTTTCATGCCCTTGCTTTAAATTCTTTGAGTATATACTCAGAAGTGGAATTGCTGGATCATATGGTAATTCTGTATTTAATTTTTTGAAGAACAATCATACAGTTCTCCACAGTATCTGTACCATTTTACATTTCTACCAGCAAGAAAATCTGCTCTTGATTAACTAAAAATCAACTGGTTGGGATATTATTTACATCCTTCACTTTTGTTATATAATATAACCTAATCACAAGAGTGAAATCCATCATATTCACAGTTTCTCCTGACACTCAAGATGAATGGGTTATACATGGTGTGTACACCAGAGACAAGAATCCTGGGTGCCATCTTAGAAGTCTGCCCACCATACTTCCAAAAGCAGAAAACATATTTATGGAAAGGATGTTGAATGGTTCCAAAATTAGTGGGAAGCCTGGAGAATGAACCCCCCAAATGAGCAAGGACAAATTTAAGGCAGGCAATAACAAGTATAGTTCAAGATCATACTACATGAAAACTTTAATAAAATGGTATTGTTGGTACCCCCACCACCAGACAGTAAGTATTATAACAATTGTGGTAATCAGCCTCTAAGAGGTACCCCAGTGATCTCCACCTCATGGTATTCACGCTCTGTGTGGTGCTTCCATATTGTCCCTGTGTTGTTCTGTATGACCAATATCATACAGCAGAAGTAATAATCTGTCACTTCCAAGATTAGGTCATAGAAGATGCTGTGGCTTCAGTCTTGGTTGCTCTCTCACTCTTTAGGATCACTCACCCTGTGGGACTCAGGTTGCCGTGTGTGAAGACACTGAGGCAGCTTTATGAGAGGCCCACATAGTGAGGAATTGAAGCCTCCAGCCAAGTGAATGAGCCTTCTTGGAAGCAGATCTTCCAGCCCCAGTCAAGCCTTCAGATAAATAACTGCAGCTTTCTTGCCAGCAAGCTAAGAATGGTTTTTACATCTTTAGAGGATTTTAAGCAAATAAAGATGAATTTGGGAAAGAGATTATGTGTACATGTAATATCTAAACTATCTACCATCTAGCCCTTTACAGATAAGGTTTGCTGACCCTTCTACCACCACTGCTGAGAAACATCATGATCTTTTCCTTCAGCTTTCCAAAATTTTCTTTATATTCAAAGCCCTTTCCATGAATGCCCCATTGGTCAAGCCTAGTTCCAGTGGCCAAGACTTAACTGCCAAAGAATCAGAAAAGAGAATGTCTAGCCTCATGTAACTTCTGTAGTGGGTGGCATGGTCTTTTATCCCAACAAGACTCACATAATGGGAATTGTCCCCAATTAAAAAGTGTTCAGATGCCAGGTAACAAAAAACAAACAGAAAAATGACATAGCTCCATCTAAACCAATCAGATTAGCTCTCCTTATCATTTAGCAGACAGAATTTATTTGTCCAAATGATGGTACCCAAAGAGACTATCTAGTATTCTTGTCATCACTTACCTTGGTTTTTTAGCTTTATTTTTCCCCCTAATTTTAGGAACTACTCATATATTAATTAATCAATTAATTTTGCTTAAAGCTAGAGTCAATTTCTCTGTTGGCAACAAATAACCCTATCTAGTAACAATATTATTAATATTAAGTGACAAAGATCATCAGAAAAGAATTTCAAGTTTGTTAATCATATTTTATTTTTCCAAGACACTTTGTTACACAAAGGGAGAACGTTTCCCCATAGGAAATATCACGTAACGACTTCACTTTTCACAAGCAAATGACATCAGGATATGTTTCTGAACACTAGCATAGTAATAAGAATGAGCAGAAAATTACATGCTATAAAACATAAGATTTAAAACTATCCAGAGGAAAAGCTCAATGATTTCTTTCTACAGTTAGATCTATATCCATCTATTCTAGAACTTGTGTGTCAGAAGTCCTCTGCCTCTATTTTGCTAGCTATCCCTTAAACTCAGTTTATATCATTCATTTGTTCAGTTGTTTATTTCAGTGAATGTTTATGAGCAACAGCCATGTACCAAGTCCCATATAATGCTGAAGTTATAACAATGTACACATATATTCCCTGCAATCAACAACTTAGAGTGGGCAACAACTCAATTCCATGATCAAACATAGTACCATGAACAGAAGAGCCTCCACTATGTGCCCTTGCATTATCTGTGATATATTTTTGCCCAAAAGGGATAGCATGAGTCAAACTAGGTCTTCTAGATCAAATATTATTCTTAACAAATAAGGGGACTAGAAGAACATATTAGATATAAGGATTTAATAAGAAAAATCCAAATCTAGAATAGTCTACAGGACAATTGACCTGGTCTCTTTAAAAAATTAATGTTGCAAAAAATATAAAACAGAAGATGTTTTAGATCAAAAGAAACTGAAAAGCATAACAACCAAACTAAACATGTAAATTTTGATTAGGTTCTGGTTTGGAAAAAAAGTTATAATCGATTATTGAAAAAATTTGAACATAAATTGGGTTTTAGATTGATGTTAAGGAATTTTTTGCTATTTGTGTTCCAAGATGTGGTAATAATGTTGTGATTTTAGAACCAGTCCTTAACTTAAGGAGGTGCATGTATAAAGTGTCATATGTTGACAACTTCCTTTCAAATGGTTCAGCAAAATAAAAAATAAATACAAATACACATACATAAGTACATAAAGCAAATATGACAAGATGTCAATAAAATCTGAATCTATCACCCAGTTACCTCATCCCCCCAACCCTTCCCTTCTGTAACCCTCAATTTGTTTCCCGGAATACAAAGTTTCTCATGGTTTGTCTCCCTCTCTGATTTCTTCCCATTCAGTTTCCTTATATTCCATATATTAGTAAAACCACATGACAATTGTCTTTCTCTGCTTGACTTATTTCACTTAACATAATACCCTCCAGTTCCATCTATGTTGATGCAAGTGGTAGGTGATAGGCATTAAGGAGGGCGCATGATCTGATGAACACTGAGTGTTATACACAGCTAATGAATCATTGAACACCGCATCAAAAACTAATGATGTACTATATATTGGCTAATTGAACTTAAAAAAATAATAAAAATGTATATTGAAAAAATCAAAAACAAAAGTCCCCAAAAAACAAAAAATAAAATCTGAATCAAGCTAGTGGTAGTCAAATGTTTATTGTACTATTATTTCAGCTTTTCTGTCTGAAATTTTTCGTAATAAAATGTGCAGAGAGAAAAAGAACCTATTGGGGGAAAGCTATGCTGTGCTTCTCTGATAGGACCAGTACCATTGCCCCAAAGGTATTTGGGGATATGGATTGGGACATTTTGGTTATCAAAATAACTGGTGAGCACTACTGTGATGTAGTGGAGAAAGAGGTGGCAGCAATGCTAAATAACTTACAATATGAGGGAATTCCCATAATATTGAATTACCCTTCTCAAAATGCAAGTACCTCCCCGACTGAGAAATACTAAAAATAAACAAAAACAACTCTTCTAAAAAAATTCCTCCTCTTCCAATATACAATTTTAGTTTCTTCTTTAATCCACAAAAAATAATCCCGATAGATAATCTTTATTCGTGGTTTCTACTTCATCATTTTTTATTCATTCCTTAATCCACTCTACTTTGGTTTCACAACCACAATTCCTTAAAAACTGTTCTTATCAAGTTGGTTACTGATGTTATCGCTAAATCCAATGGACATCATTGTGCAGTATTTAACCATGATGAATATACTTCCTCCTCCTTGAAAATTTCCCTTTATCTTCTGTGATACCACTTTCTTCTGGTTTTCCTCCTAATTCTCAAACTACTTTTTTTTTTAAAGATTTTTATTTTTAAGTAATCTCTACACCCAATGTGGAGCTCCAACTTACAACCCTGAGATCAAGAGTTGCATGCTCTACTGACTGAGTCAGCTAGGCACCCCTCAAACTACTACTTTTAAGACTCCTCTCATACACTCTTTTTTCTCTGTCCTTACCTTATTTCACAGGATTTAATCTATAGCTCTCTTTTCTTTTCCCTTTACAAAGTTTTTCTTGGATTCCCACCTCAAGGCCAGACATTGCATCTAAGTTCCATACCTATATATACCCTTGCCTACTGACATGAAATAGCCAAGCCTTACAAACATGAAATGAAACTTAGCTCCCCACATATACTTGCTTCTTCTCTTAGAGTCTTTATTGTAGATAATGATTGGGATTTACTCAATGTTTTGTGAACCCACTGTAATGATATCTATCCTAGATGGCCAGGGAGGAGGGCAGTAGGGAGAGGGATGGTTTCTGGGAGGAGATGACACTTAAGCAAGATAATTAATCAAAGAAGAATTGGATGAGGTGTTTGGGAGTGATCCAGTGTGAGCTGGGGAGGACTCTCCATCGGAGGGACAGAGGCAGAAACACAAAGGCAAGTAAAATTGCATTTCCCCTGGAAGTGATGGTAACTTGCATTTGATGAAGCATACAGGCTCTTTTAGCAGGAAGAACTGGCCAAGAGATAGGGTTGGAAAGGTAGGCAGGAAAGAGATCATGAAGAGCCCTTATGCCATGCTAAAGAGTTCAGATTTTATCCTATCAGATCAGAGTTGAGAGCTCGATTGCCCACAGAATACAGAAGTGATTTGTTTGACTCAGGCTGTGTTTAAAGGTATTGAATTAGTTGTTGCATTTAAAAATTGAGAAATTTCACAAGCAAATCTGGACTTCTAGCATCTCCTGAAAGATTTGGCAATTCTGGTAACATTTTCCCAAATTTGACAGACTCTGCTGTCACCGCTCTGCAACAGTCCCCAACTGATCTGCTTTATTCAACTGTCACGCATACCACCTGCAGAGCCCCCAAGCCCACTGGCAATTACTGCTTTTGTTTCAGATGATGGGGGCCATTGAAGAACTGGTAGCAGGAGAGTAGTATCATCAAATATTTGGGTCAGAAAGACCCAAAGTCTGGAAAAAGAAAAGATTGGATGCTGGGGAATAGAAGAGGGTGCCATAAAGAAATGAATCTGTACATTCTAGAGCAACAGTGGGATGTGGGTAAGGAGGGAGAGCAAACTCATCACATTGCCACCACCCCCCCCCCCCCCCGGCGCCATTTATCCTCCTAAATCACTGGACATCTCAGAGGAGGCAACACCTTTGCAGTACCAGAGAGACAGTTGGAGAAAGCCACAGCAAGGGCAGTAATAGTACAGATGGAGAGGAGGGGCCGGAAATCAATAAAGCTTAATGATTGGCTATATATGGGATGTCAAAAATGGAAGGAATGTAGGATCATTTCTGAAAGGATGATGAATGACAGGGCCTAATTTTGCTAAAAATCCTCATTGATCACACTGTCAACTAATAGGTAAGTTCTCTTCCATCATTTGAATAAATTGGTTTTTCACAGTGATCAGTTCACTAGATGTATTTTCACATGTCCCCAGTAACTGTACATCAATAAATTATACAGTGTTCCTGAGTAATACTTTAGGAAAGACAATTAGACATAAAAGGAATATAATGTACATTTAAAATTTGCTAAGAGCATAAATCTTAAAAGTTCTCATCGCAAAAGAATTTATAACTTTGAATGGTGACAGATGGCAACGAGACTTACAGTTCGTAGTATATACAAATATGAAATCCTTATGTTGTACTCCTGAAACTAATATAACATTATACGTCGATTATATCTCAATTTAAAAAAAACATGAAATGAATGGAAGCTTTGGTAAAAGCTTGGTGATTACTAGGCACACCTAAGAGTTCTTGGAAAATGAGCCATGCTAAACTAAGCTCTCTGGTTTATTGTTCACCTGCTTGTTTGTTTTGGTAAAAATGTGAGGCTAGGTAGGATGATGTAGAGTCTGAGAGAGTAGCTACAACTTATAGTTTCTCTAAGCTGTTTGATTTCACAACTACATGATAGACACTGGATTTCTTAGTCTGAACAATTTCTCCAACTCGAACAGCTTTCCAAGTTTTCTTAAGCATCCTCCACATAAACCTAGTCTCTTTTTCCACTTTCTAATACCTCCATTTTCCTTTCATTCACCAAGAGTGAATATATCTTATTATATATATCTATTGGGCTTTAGATACTTCTCGATTCTCCAAACTACATGAATTTTATTTAAGTCTCTAATATTATTACACCTATTGTACATATCTTCACCTCTGACCCATCATCCTTCTCACTGTTGATATACACACACACCAATTCACGTGTTATTTGTAAATTACATGTAACTCCTTTGATATTTATATATTTTTTAAAAGATTTATTTATTTACTTTGGGGGGTAGGGAGCAGAAGGAGAGAATCCTTCAAGCTGACTCCCTGCTGAGTGAGGAGCCTGACTCAGTGCTCAATTCCACAACCCATGAGATCATGACTTGAGCTGAAACCAAGAATCAGGCACTTAACTGACTGAGCCACCCAAGCGCCCCTCCTTTGATATTTATTTCTGAAATTAACTTATTTAACTTTAATCCTATTTCAGATTCATCCTTTTGAGTTTTATTCTTTTTATATCTTTTTCTTATTTTTATAGATAAGCTTTTATAACTGACATTCTTTTATGCTTTGTTAGTACCTATTACACAGTTATCTGAGTCACTAGGAATAAAGAAGACTGTGTATGCTCCATTCACACTTAGGGTTGTAAAAGAAGATATGAAAGATATGCTGAGAGGGATAAAACTTATATTAGCCCTATATGTATAGATAAGTAAAACAGGAACACATTGAAATTATGAATGAAAATGTCTTTATTCTTACTTTTATTTATTTTTATTTTAAGTTTTTATTTAAATTCCAGATGGTTAACACAGTGTTATATTAGTTTCAGGTGTCCAATATAGTGATTCAACAATTCCCCAACACCTGGTGCTCATCACAGCAATGTCTTTGTCCCCTTTTTTTTTTTTTTAAGATTTATTTATTCATTTGAGAAAGTGCGTGTGAGGAGGGGAGTGAGAGAATCTTAAGCAGGCTCTCCACTGAGCACAGAGCCTGACTTGGGGCTCAATCCCACAACCCAGGAGATCATGACCTGAGCTGAAACCAAGAGTCAGATGCTTAACTGCCTGAGCCACCCAGGTGCTCTGAGAACGTTTTTATTCTTAACTAATTCATAGCCAAGTAGGCAATGAGCTCAGATATTTCTATCTGGGAAGGTAACTAACTTTCACTTTTCTTTTAGCACAGGTTAAAAGCAACCCTTAGAGTAGGTAAGAAGTCCACTCCTCTGCCCGTTTTCATAAAGACCATTGCAATGTTCTACTTCTTCAGGTACAGGAAATATTGGTATAGCATCGGATCAGTGCAGCATGGAAAGAAAGCTTGAAAATCCGTCCCCACAGCCTTCGTCCGGTACTTTTGTAGCATTCTCGTGTGGTTACTGTGGTACTCTCTTGGGCTTCCTTTATCTCCATCACTTCTCTCACACTTCCACCCTAATTACCTCATTTCTAGAGATGAACTCTGACATAGTGTTGTTTTCTCTATTATAAGATATCTGGTATGTTACTGACTTCATTCTGAAGACAAATGTTTCCTCTGGCCTGAGTAAGGGAAGAAAAGGAAGAACATAGAAAAAGAGAGTACTAATATTTTGAAGTGATAGAGCTGTTCTCTATTTTGATTATGGTTATGGTTACATAATGGTATACATTTGTCAAAGATCATAGAACTGTACATGAAAATGAGTGAAATTTACTATAGGTAAATTATACCTCATTAAAAGAGAGAGAGAGAAACCATCTAAGTTGTAAGACTGTCAATATTGCAGCCAGAAAAAAATTATGCTATGTTCCTTAAAGTCACATTTATAACCCGATGATAATTTTCC
Source organism: Ursus maritimus (assembly GCF_017311325.1). Taxonomy (NCBI): domain Eukaryota; kingdom Metazoa; phylum Chordata; class Mammalia; order Carnivora; family Ursidae; genus Ursus; species Ursus maritimus. The sequence goes on from NW_024424564.1 coordinate 19,663,991, forward strand.
TGTTATGATAGTAATTATTACTAATATAATTTTCAATATAACTTAATCTCTTTAAAACTTAGGAAAAAAACAGTTAAGTTGTCAAAAGCCGTCTTACACTCTAGTCATTTGTTTTTCAGAAGTTTAAATTTGAACCTCAGTTAATAATATCAAACTGGTTAAGTATGGTAGGGAGTTCGCCTCCAAGATGGCCCCCAGTGAGTCCCACTTTCTGATGTTGCCAGGTGCTGTATCTCTCCCTTCTTATCTCTCTATTGCTCTGCCTTTATTGCTCTGCTATGCCTTTATTTCTCTACCTCCTTCTTCCCATATCTCTGTTTTTCTCCATCCCTCAGTTTCTCCTTTCCCCACTGCCTATTTAATTATCTCTCCTCCTCTTTTCTTGTCTCTTTCTCTGCATTCTTTCTTCACCCTTCTAAATCTTTCTATTTCTCCTTCCCTCTCTCTCTGTCTTTGTTCATCATACCCTTACCTTTCCTTCCATCCTCCTCTCCTTCCCCTCTTCCTTTCCTTCTTTCTTCTTCACTTCCCCCTCCTTTTCCTTATGTATCTCTCTCTCTTTCTTTCTTTTTTTTTTTTTATTTTGCATCCTCTCTCATTACTTATTCTTTTTTGCCCTTTTCTTCTGAAGGATACCTACCTTCAAACTTAAGATATTACAAAGATTCTAAGATCAGTTTAATGATTAAAGTCAATTTAAAAGGTGCATCAAAGTTTTCTGAAATGCAAAACATCTCAGAAATCTGGAAGTTATGAGAGCCTCAGCAATCACTGGCAGTATTGAGAAACAGGAAGACAAGAAAGGCCTTGGAGCAGCTAATGTAAATGTCTCAAAGTCCATGATCCCATTTACTTTACATATGGGAGCTTCTACCTTTACCTCTCCAGGTCTTATTCTTAGCCAGCAATAAATTAGAAAAAAAAAAAGAAGTTAGAGGAGGAACGCTGCTAAAGTGAAATTCTTGTCAGCAAGTGACCGGTGACACCTGAAGACTATATTGTTTAACAACCATAACAACAAAAAGCAGACACAAGACCTGAGAAAACATAACAGCATGGACCCAATCAACAAATGTGCAAACAGTCTTATAGTCTTCAGTCGTCTGGAACAAATTTATATAATAGAGGATATTCATTGTAATAAATTATGGAGAAAGTATCACATTTTATATAGCTATTTAAGAAGGCAAGAATGTACTGTGTCAATATTTGGGTAAAACATTAAAAAGTGTGACCCTTAAAATGTAAGCCCTGGACATGAAGAAAATTTAGATATGAGGAACATCACATTTTCAGATGATTTTAATAAAAATTATATTAAATAAAGCCCAACTGTTAGTTTTAGTTTCTTTTCATTGTTGTAGGAGAAAAATTCATAAATTCATAAATTAAGCTTTCAGTACAGTAAAGCCCAACAGATCCCAAGACACTAATGCCCTTAAAATTAGAAATTTAAAATGAAATAAAAAGTATTACAGGTCTGCATCAACCTCATCTTGAGCACAAGCTTTAAACTGGTGCAACAGGTGACTAAAAGATAAACTTCCTTCTGCCCGTGAACACAAGTTAGCAAAGTTTTACACGCCTTACTGGTTAGTAGGAAAAACGGGTCCTATTGATATGATTTCATTCTCCAGCTAGTTCAAAGATCCTTGAAGACACATTCAATTTCTTCTATTCTCTTGCACTGTGAAGTGTCATGTCCCTTATGTTGTGCATGCTTGACAAATATTTATGATTGATTACCTGAGTGAAACTGGAGTTTCCAACAGGGGCTCTTGGCAAAAATAATAGATTCTCTTCAAATGTGCTGCATACACGGACATCGTAATCATTCCTCAGGGACTATAGATTAAACTTCCTCCTAAATGCTCATCAGACTTATTTTGAATAGCTTTTGTTTTCTGATTATAAAGCTAATTTATTCTTATTGCAAAATTATCAGGAAGCAATAAAACATATATAAAGAAAAAAATGATGTCACTTGTAATTCCATTACACGGAAATCTGCTAACATTTTGGTGCATAGAACCATCTTCCAGATTTTTTTCTTTCAATACATTCATGAATACATACACGTGTGTATTTATTGATTAGTTTTTTTCATTTCAAGTTTTTATTTAAATTCTAGTCAGTCAACATAGATAGTAAAATTGGTTTCAGGTGTAGAATTTAGTGATTCATCACTTACATATAACAGCCAGTGCTCATCAAAGCAAGTACACTTCTTAAAACCCGTCACTCATTTAGCCCATCCCTCACCCACCTCCCTATTTATTAAATTTTTTTAAATTAAGGTATAATTGACATATAACATTATATTAGTTTTAAGTTTTAAGTGTACAACATATATTATGAAATGATCACCACAATAAGTCTAGTTAACATCCATTACTATAGTTACTAAATATTTTTTTAGTGATGAGAACTTTTATGATTTACTCTCAGCAATTTTCAAATATGCAATATAGTACGATTAACTCTAATCACCATGCTGTACATTATATCTCTGTAACTTATTTATTTACTTACTTATTTATATATTTTTAAAGATTTTATTTATTTGAGAGAAAGAGAGCATGCACAGAGGGAGAGAGAGAGGGAGAAGCTGACTCCCCGCTGAAAAGAAAGCCCATGACAGGGCTGGATTCCATGACCCTGAGATCATGACCTGAACTGAAGGCAGACGCTTAACTGACTGAGACACCCAGGTGCCCCTCTTATTTATTTTATAAAAGGAAATTGGTACCTTTTTAAAAAAAGATTTATTCATTTGAGAGAGAGAGAGAGAGAAGGTGGGGGAGAGATACATAGCGTGGGGGAGGGGCAGTGGGAAAGAATCTTCAAGCAGACTCCCTGTTGAGCGTGGAGCCTGATGCGAGCTCCATGTCACGACCCAGGAGATCATGACCTGAGCCACAACCAAGAGTCAGATGCTTGCTTAATTGACTGGGCCACCCAGGTACCCCTGAAATTTGTACCTTTTAACCCTTTCATTTGTATTTCCCAGCCCCAACCCCCACTTCTGTCTGGCAACCACCAACTGTTCTCTGTGAGCTGGGTTGTTTTTTTTTTTTTTGATTCCACATATTAGTGAAATTGCACGGTATTTGTCTTTTCCTGTCTGACTTATTTCACTAAGTATAAAGTCCTCAAGATCTATCCATGTTATCACAAATGGAAAGATTTCCTTCTTTATTGTGGCTGAATAATATTCCATTTTATATATACCACATATATACATTCCATTATATATATATATATATTCCATATAGTGTGTGTGTATATATATATATATATATATATATATACTTACTGATTGATCATCAGACTATATGACTGATTATAGGGACCCAACTATTGTTTAGCTAATTTGGAATGGTTAATGTTTTAGGCAGATGAAGATGTTTTAAAATGTATATTTTTGAAGTACTTTTAAACAGCTCCACTGACAAGTACTTTGAAATGACTATTTAGTAAGGAAAATTCGAGAACTTTTTTGGTCTAAAGTTTTGGATAAACTCAATACACACTTAACTACCAAAGTCCTGATATCACTATCTCCCACGAGGAAAACTAAACCACAGTTGTTTTTGTGGTTGGTATTCACAGTGAGGTTAAGCATTAATAATGTTCCCTGCTAATGATAGGGAGATTCCTTTGTAACTGTAGTTTGATTATCGTGTATCAGAGAAAGTGGTAAATTCATACCAGAAATTAAAACTTCTTTTGTTAACTCAAGGATCTTGGGGAGATATTGACTTTTTACACTTAGGTGACTAGTGAGTTAAGTTTTAGAGAAAGCTTTTTGGTGATATTTTAGTCAGACACGTTCATGAATTTTTGAAAGAATTATGTGAGGCAGTTAATATAACAAAGTTAACATAGCGTGGTGTTCAGGAGCATGCATAGGCTTTGATATTTGATAACTTGGGCTGAAATACTACTGTTTTCTTTTAGAGCAAGTAACAATTTCTCTAAGCATTAGTATTCTCATTTTAAAAATGGAGATGATGATAATCTTAAAATTATCGAGAAGGCCAAATGAGATAATGCAAAGCACCTGTCATATGGTAAACAGTCAAAAAACATCAATCCTTCCTCCCTCTAATTATAATGATACTCTGCCTCCAGAGGTAACTATTACTACTATTGAGAGATGAGCGTTCAACCTCAACCAATTAGCAATGACCATTAAAATGAATTCCACACTCATACAGAGTTCTATATGACTCGGGATGTGTAAATATATACAACCACACTAATTTTATTGATTGTTAGAAAAAAGCCTGAATTAGTAAAAGATGTGAATTACAGTCTTTTAAAAAAAGTAAAGATAGCTATATTAGTTTGATATTCACTTAATAACCATAAGTAGACTAAAGGTTTTCAATAAATTATTTGAGGGAATACATTATATTACCGAAGTAAAAGTAAAACAAGCACTTTTTCACGTACAGATTGCTAGTAAGTTATTGAGTGCCGTCAAAACTTCTTGAGGTACCTGCACAAACTGCACAAGTAATTTAAGACATTTCCCCCCTAAAATCTCTTTCTCTTAGAGGATGTTATACTCAGAAAGGCAAAATTTGTCAGCTTAGGACTTTAAAAACTACGGGTTGACTTGCTGTGATTTTTTTCACTGTGCGAGTGTTTTTTATATAAGCTGGATAAAGGAAAAATGAGAGGGGAAGGACCTTTTCTTTGAGACCATTTCAATTTTAATGTGCAACTTAACATTGAAAGCAATATTAGCTTTAAACTAAAACATTGTAAAGCATTAGAGACCCTAGAACTTCAGCCTAATTCAACTAATAAATATTAAGCTCATATTATGGATCCAGCATTATGTTAGGAATACAAAGATGAATTTTAGGTGGATGTTAATGCTGGGAGGGAATTTAGAGATAATTTAATACAATCCCCTTAATGGACAGAGGAGGAAATTAAGGCCACTGAGAGATGAAGTGGCTTTCCCATAGTTAGTAGATTAAGTAACAGAGCCAAGATTAGAACACTTCCAATTTAGTATTCCTCGCATAGCCTCACACTAACTGCCCCAAGGTTTTACAAAAGATACTTGGTACAGTTTTTACATTGAGTAGAGCTCTTGTGGCTGGGCTATCCCAACAAAGCAGGTCGGGAAAATTTCCATGATAGTCAGCATCTCAAAATAGCAGCAGGTCACTGCAGTTTTGTTCCTAACTCTGTAAGAAAGAAAGAAATTCTAATTATACAACTGGCACTGGACGAACGGTCCCTCTCAACGAATTTAAATGCTTACCATGTGCCTGGCTCTGTGTTATACTCTAGGAATGTAAAGTAGACTCAAACAGTTTTTGTCCAGAAGAAACTAACAGTCTAATGGAGGAAACAAACCTATAAGGAGATTAATTCAGTAACTTCGCACAGCCTAAACCAATGCCCAGGAAAATGCATTTCAATTTTTAAAAATCATGAGTTGTTAAAATTTTGTTATATTTCTGGGTGTTTCGGCCAGGCACAAATACCCAACTCCTACTTCAATTAACCCTCTAAGAAGTTCCTGTGGCAGGAATATGCAAAAGAAACAATGATAAAGTGAAGCAAAGTTAGAACCTTGGCTACTAAACTCAATGCAGAGGAATGTGATAAACTGAATAGTAGTTTTAGGGGCGCAACCATTTTTCTAATCTAATTGGATTTAAATTACCTTAGGCCAAAGTACCTTTAACACTCAAACTCACATTTTAGATCTTATTCTGGTCACATGGAACATAAGTGTGAGATTGAAGGTAAGCTAGCTGATTAGGCCTCTGACATTCTGGACCAGCCCCAGTCTTCATGCTCTGATGGAAGAAAGCACATCAGACAGAGCCCCTACCCCTGATATTTCCCACTTGGTGTCCTACCCACTATCAAATATGGCCAAATCAATGACTTTCAAGCTGATGACCCTTTCCTCTCTTCCTGGGCAGTTTGGTGTCTTCGCATAAGTTATTATTTCCTCCCTAGAGTGTTCTTTTCCTTTTATTCTGCCAAATACCTCCTTAAAAAGCCCACTTAAATTTTATTTATAAAACCTTTTATATAATGTTGGTAGATTTGGATCAATCCTTTTCATTGCACTATACCACCTGAAACATTTACGAACATACAGATAACTAAGATGTTTAGTCTTAGTTTGCTCTCCTGAGTCAACAGAAGAGTTGAGAATTTCAACAGAGGAGCTGCCCAACCACGTAGAGCTTTAAATATTTTTAGATAGGTCACGAGAAGTGACAAACATTTTGAATGATTACAGCTCTGCAATTCTACTGTGAACCCATCTTTATTTTTGAAACCTTGGCATTACACAAGAAACAGACACTCTGACAGGATCTGATGATTATCTCATGAGGAAGTGCAGCTGTGGGCAACAGAAAGCGACAACCTGGCAACTTTGGTCCAGAAAGCTTTGCCTTAAATTCTTTCTTTTCATAAGCATGATCTAAGCGATCTGTACTACTAGGTGTTTGCTTTTTCACATTTGTCACTTTTGAATGACACCGGACTCATAAACTTTTCCATGTCAAACCTCACTGTTTTCCCTCAAAACACATTTTTACTCCCATTAAAACAAGCATTTAGTTAGCTTGTTTTTCAGATTACAATCTGCAGGAGAGTTACTTATTCAATTCAGGTCTTCGGTTCAGTTGAACACACACTGACTGTCTGCCTACTATGTGGCACGCCTTCTGCCAGGTGCTAGAAGTACAAAGATGAGGATTTCACAGTGTGTGAGGGTAGATGGACTAGCCAAGTATAATAAAGTTTCGACAAGTGCTATAGGAGCAGCGGGATCACTGCTCACGGAAGGCAGAACATGGAGGCGTAATTCTTGGGTGAAAGGGAGATCAGTGCTGGAGGAAAGCAATGACTGGGAGTGTTGCCGCTACAATATGGCATCCAGTGTCAGCTTCCCCTCCAGCGCTCCTTGACTTTCCGATTTTACGCCCTGATCCACCTGCGTCTTCTATTTCCTTTCTAACTATTCTGACATTCACAACCCCTTCTGTGACTCAATCCTTTTCTTGTGTTTCATCTTCCTTTGCTTCTTGCCCTCTTCCTTCTGGCAAACCACCAGTCTTCCTTGTTCACAGAGCAGATAGTTTCTCTTGCAAATTTCCTCAACTTCTGCACTTCTCCATTTCCCCAACCCTTGGTATTTGAAATGACACGTGTTTTCATTTGTGTTTTGTTTTGTTTTGTTTTGAGTGAATGCATGAATGAATGAATGAATATGTCAGGCACTATTTGTACTTAGATGCTGGGGACACACATGCTGGTAAGACGGGTTTCTCCCTGTCCTCAAGCTAGTCACAGTTTCATGGAGTCACATCTGTTACTCCAGCTGCTCTTTACTCCTGAGTTCCAGACCTATGTAATCACAAGTCCTTTTCTGATATTCCCATCTGTATGTCCTCCGTGTACCTCGAATGTAACATACCCAATTCTGTATCGCCTTACTCCCATGCTGTGCACTGATTGATCAATTCTAGGTCATTTGTCCTCTCCTAGAACTAATAGCTGGATTGGGGTTGGGTACAGGACTGACAATGCAGGGAGGGTGACTTCCCAACAAAAGTCAGGTGCTGTTACTATAAGAAACATGAAAGATTGGTCAGGCAAAACTAAAGATGTCTACTATATACTGTACACAAACTCTCTGTGTATATGCAGCTTAAAGGAAAAACCAATTGGTAATCAAAACAGTGATTTTCGATTGACTGAATTTGCTGTGGGCCAAATGGTCTGAATCACACTCAGTAGCTCACATTCACCATTTCAAGAATGTAAGTTATGACAGAGTGAAGTAGTATCTTATGTTTTATAGAAAGCATATTAACTTCTATTCATTTTTTAGAGAATATGTGAAAAAATCTAAGTAAATGGATTCTGCAGGTGCAACTATGAATATATCTCTTCCCCCAAAGCCTGAAAATTAATACCCATTTATATAAGCTAGTTTATGGAGTAACTAGGTGCTAAATTGTTTGTGTGAAAGAAATAGGACTTTGTTCCCTTGTCCTAGAAAAGCCTTGGTACCACTGAAGTTTTGAGATCCTGTACCTGATGGAGTCCCCCAGCGTATCTTGGAATAGAATTGCCTCTTTATATAAGGGAATGAAAACTTACATTAAGGAAGTACAAGGCATATTTTGATAAGAATAAACTTCATATCTAAGCAATAATTTTTACTAGAAATGCTGAGATAAAAATAATTACTAAATTTGCACATAAATCTCCATAAATACAAAAAAAGACACCAAAAGTATTTATTATCTCCATTTTACAGGCACAGTTAGCTTTGCTTAGATAGTACGTAAGTGAAAGAGGAAAACCTGGTGATTATCACTATAAAAAATACTTACTGTGATAGATACGTGAAGCAATAGTGAACATACATAAGTGACATAAATCAGTAAACGTTAAGTGTAAGAAAGATAGTGTCTATCATGTAGGGTTGCCAGATAAAACATAGGATACCTATTTGAATTTTAGATAAAAAGAAATAATTTTTTAGGGTAAGTGTGGCCCTAGTATTTCACGGGAAACACTTACAGTAAAAAATTTTATTTTTCTGAAATTCTAATTTAACTGGGTGTTCTGTATTTTTACTTGCTAAATCTGTCAACTCAGCTATCATAACATAATGACTTAATTTCTTATAGGGACACAAAGATTATCAGAAGTTCCTGGTTTGTGGAAGTTGAGGCTGGAAGGAACTTGCTACCACATTTCCAATTGTTGAGGCCATGTTCCTTTAAATGAATTCAATTCAGTTTAAGCAACATTTGTAGAGTATCTCCTACTCCTGATGGAGTTTTAGGTGCTGGCTATGTAGAGTTGAATAAATTGCTTTCCTTAGATTCTCAGAGCTCAAGGGAAGATGGTTTTAGGCCTCTGGCACAGGTGCTCAAGGAATAATGTGTGAAGAAGAGAAAGCAGAATATGACCACTGAGGAAATGTGACTGTGAGGAAATAGTTGGGTAGAAAAAATTATATAATAGATGATGAGCAAGTAGAAACACCATTTTAAGAATATATAGCAGGAGATATTAATAATGTGCTATGAGAGAGAGAGAGAGAGAGAGAGAGAAGGGCTCATGTGCAACCAGTGGATGTAACATTGTATCAACAACTTACTCTGGAAACAGGTTAAGAAATTAATCATGTCTTTTTTGAAAGCAGTGTTGAAACCAGTTAATGTGTAAAAACTTCTCGCACTTTTCCTTTTTTCTTTTAAAAATTATTTTTATTTTATTTTATTTTACTCTTTTGAGAGAGAGAGGGAGAGGAGAGTTGGGGAAGGGGCAGAAGCAGAGGGAGAATTGTAAGCAGGCTCCATACCCAGTGTGGAGCCCCATGCAGAGCTGGATCTCACCACCCTGAGATCAAGACCAGAGCCAAAATCAAGAGCTGTCACTTAATCCACTGAGCCACCCAGGTGTCCCAAAACTTCTCCCACCTTTCAAACAAAACAATGCCAGCTCATTAATATGAAAGAAATAGTAGAATTAGGAAAATCACTGTTTGGAACACTTAACGGAAAGTGATTCAAGCAAAAAAAATCAGTAGAGCCAAAATCATTAGGTGAGAAGCTGATGAGGAAGAATATATTTGCAGAGTATGTCCACAAATCCCTTCTTAATTGTAAAGGGGAAAAAGCCCCTTACTTTTACGATGGAGACACCTGATCACTTAATATAGCTATCAAACCTAGTGTCACAACAGACAAGCTGAAGTATGTGGTTCTGGGTGTGGTCACAGGATTATAGTGTCAGTATGACACAAATGTTTGAACCAAATCTAATCAAGTTTTTAGAACCAATTTCCAGGTTACAGGAAAGAGAAAGAAACAAAGAAAAAAAAAAAAAGAACAAGTTTAGGAACACCAGAAGGCAGGTCAAATCATTAAAGGCAATGTTTTGTATGCAATTTGTCAGAGAAGCCTGAAAACCCTTCTGGTTTTGAAGGTAGATTAAGTAGAGGTTGCTTCCCTCAGCTTTTATTGAAAGCCGTGTTTGTTCATAAGGATAACATGTTGACGCTGCTGGTCTGAGCATTTTATTCAAATATAAAGGAATAATTTTATGCTATATAGAAGAATAACTCCAATTTCAACATGAGGAAGCAATGCAAATTGGAGAAACATTGAGCTTTACTGAGAATCAAAGACCTTTTTCTAAATAAAAGAAGAAACCGTTCTTGTCTATATACGGGCATTTTGATTGCTCGGTTCCACTGATCCCTTTTTGCTGCTTGCTACATTAAGTTCTCGTTCAATGTGCACTTGCCTTCTTTGCAATGAAAGCAAATTAATCTCTAACATTGATTTTCTAAATGTTCTTTAGACTTCTAACTGGCTCATTTCTTGTTGATGCTGTTATACTGCTATGACATTTGGGCTTAGTGAATGGCATTGAAAATCACCTTTCTTAAGTGATACTTAAGCTAAGGTGAACCAGCAGAGAAGCACATGATTCATTTCCTTCCCTATAGAAGGCAGAGAGCTTAGACTATGGGCTCTTCTTGATTCAGAGGAGAGAGAATTGGGAGATGTCAGAGCATTACTTTCTGTTTTTGAGAGAGGAGAAACCTCAGGCTCACCCTTTTGGAGCTGCCAGGCAACATAGCTTCTGAGCAGAACTGCCTTATTTTTGCCACTGGCAGCTCCACCCTTGCTACTCCCAGAAACACCCTTCAGTTTCCACTCTTTGAACTGTGCTATTTTCTTCCCCTACTGGTTAGCACACATCATTACTGTTAAATAATAATCAAATACATGTTCTTGTGGAGTTTAGAGAAATCAATTTATTTTATAGTCTTGCTACATTAATGTTAAACTTTAGGTAGCTCTTCTATCTAGTATATATGAGTACAAGAACTAGGCTAATGGTAAAAAATAGTTACTTTACTGCATACATAGATAGAACAGTTTATAGACTTACAATAGCTTATGGTCTAAGCTAGTAGTTCTTAATGTGTAATGTCTAGACTTGCAGCATCAACGGCATCTGGAAACTGGTTAAAATTGCAAAAAATTGGGTCCAAACCTAGACTTACTGAATTAGAAACTCTGGGACTAAGCACAGGAATCTGTGTTTTAATAAACCCTTCAGATGCTTTCTTATGCATACTAAAATTTGGGAACCAGTCTAAGCCATGAAATTCCTTATGTTCCTTTATTAAGTCAGCAAACATGTTTAAGTATCTTTTGTGCACTGTGGTCCATAAAAAAGTAATATAGCAACCTCTGTTCTGAGGATGGTAATATGGTACATAGGAAGAACAAAGTTTACACATAAAGCTATAACAGGCACTTACTATAATCTGTCTTCCCAACTTCTGGATGTTCCCAGGCTAGTCTATAGGTATGAGTGGATGAACTATGTTAACCAATGGCAAAGAGGCTAAATTCACATATGTATTTGTAGAAAAGAATAGCTCCTGATGTGATTGAAGACCAAGAGTAGGTTACAAGACACTGAGAGTACAGAAGTTGGAAGATGATGGCAGAGTAGAAGGACACTGGGCTTGCCTCATCCCATGAATCCACCAAGATAACTATCAAATCATCTTAGTACCCCAGAAATTGACTTGAAGACTTACAGAACCCTGCAATTAAAGGTAGAGAAGAGGCCACATTAAGGAAGGTAGGAAGTGCAGAGATGCAGCTTGGGAGAGAAATGGATCATGGCTGCTGCAGTGGGGAGGGAGCTGTGGTCACAGAGAAGGGCAAGCAGACAGATTATCACACAGGGGAGTGCTCTGGGGAAACAAATCCCCGTAGCAATTGGCTTGGAAAGTGAGAGGGACCAAATTTTGAGTTCTTACAAGCAGCAGGACTTAAAGCCTGAGTGTTAAAGGTCAGTGGGCGTGGCTGGGATATGGCCCTGAGGACCTTGCACTGCTCCAGGAGAGAAGGCAGGCAAACAGCCTGCAGACATACAGCAGGGAAAAAGCAATCCAAAGAGCACCTGGGGCACACAGTGGGGAAGTTATTAGCTCATCTTTGAGTATGTCCCAGAAAGATAATGTTCTCACAGAAACCCCTCCAGAAACAAAGGAATCGGCAGGCACCATTTCGCTCCCCTGCTCCTCAGCGTAAGCACAGAGCCACCTATGGGAACCAACGCAGCAGTGACACTTAGTACCTAACTTGCTTATACCATGCCCCACCCCCAATGCTCTGGTAGAACCACCCCTCCCAGTCATACTTGCCACAATCCCAGAGTGGTGAGTCCCTCCTGCCCCCCAAGAAGATCAGCCCAAACCTCTGCTCACATCATGTCTCCTGGTGCAGGAGTTTTGGGGAAACTTGGTTCTGGTGGTGGTGGCAACAGGTCTTATTTCATAAATAGATGAGAGCACACCTAGTTAAAATGCACCACATTTAGGCCAGGGACCAAACGCTGCCCATAACAGGCAAAGAGAGCCTCTGCAGACAAGTGGCCTGAAGGATAAAGCAGCCAGGATAAAATAGCAGAGCCCACGTGGCACATATTGGAGCTCTTCTTGGAAGCACCAGGTCCTGAGGAACAGGGAACACTACACACAGGGTACTAAAGGACCTCTTCTTTATAAGGACATTATCTCAAGAACAGGATATGTAGTTGACTTTCCTAACACACAGAAACAGGCACTTAGAGAAATTGAGAAGACAGAGAAATTTATCCCAAATGAACAAACAGGACAAGGCCACAGCCAGAGATCTAAGCAAAACAGATATAAGTAACATGCCTGAAAGAGAATTGAAAGTAATGATCATAAGGCTACTCATCAGACTTGAGAGAAGAGTGGAAGACAAGAGTGAGACCCTTAGCACAAAGATAATGAATAACATAACAGAGATAAAGAGCTCAATAAGCCAAATGAGAAACACAGTTGATGGAATGAACTGCAGGCTGGAAGAAGCAGAAGAACGAATTAATGACCCAGAAGACAGTATAATGGTAGGTAATCAAACTAAACAAAAGAGAGAAAAAATAATGATCCAAAATGAGAGTAGACTTAGGGAACTCAGTGACTCCATCAAAAGTAATAATATTCATATTATAGGAGTCCCAGAAGAAGGGAGAGAAAAGGGGGCAGAAAATTTGTTTGAAGAAATAATAGCTGAAAACTCCGCTGATCTGGGGAAGGAAACAGATATCCAGATCCAGGATGCACAGAGAACTCTATCAAAATCAACAAAATCAGATTCACACCAAGACATATTGTAATTAAATTGGCAAAACATAGTGATAAAGAAAAAAAATTAAAAACTGCAAAACAAAAGAAGACAGTAACTTACAAGAGAAAACCCATAGGCTATCAGGAGATTTTTCAGCAGAAACTTTCCAAACCAGAAAGGAGTGGCATGATATATTCAAAGTGCTAAACAAGAAAAATCTGCAGCCAAGAATACTCTATTCGGCAAGACTATCATCTAGAATAGAAGGAGAGATAGAGTTTCCCAGACAAATAAAAACTAAAGAAGTTATGATCACTGCATTAGCCTGGTGAGAAATATTAAAAGGGACCTTTGAGTGGAGAGAACAAAAGTGACAGTATAAAGTAGGAAACACAAAAGTTGTAAAAATGAATATTTCTGTAAAAAAACAGTCAAGAAATTAATAAAATAAAAGGATGTAAATATAATGACATATACCTAAAATATGGGGGGAAAGAAGTAAAGAATGGGTTCAAATTTAAGCAATCATCAACTTAATATAGACCACAATATGCAGAAGAAGTTATGTACAAACTTAATGGTAACCATATATCAAAAACCACTAATAAATATTCAAAGAATAAAGAGAAAGAAATCCAAGTATATCACTAAAGAAAATTAGTAAACCATGAAAGAGAGAAAGACAAGAAAGGATCAGAGAAAATCTTCAGACACAACCAAAAACACAAATAATAAAATGACACTAAATACCTATACAACAATGATTACTTTGAATTTAAATGGACAAAACACTCCAATCAAAAGACACTGGGTGACCCATATATGCTGCCTAAAAGAGACTCATTTTAGACCTGCAGATTGAAAGTGAGGAGATGGAGAAACATCTATCATGCAAATGGATGTCAAAAGAAAGCTGGAGTACAATACTTATATCAGAAAACGTAGACTTTCAAAAAAAGGCTGTAATAAGAGACAAAGAAGGACAGTATACAATCATAAAAGGGACAACTCAACAAGAAGATATAACACTTGTAAATATTTATGCACCCAATATAAGAACACCCAAATACCTAGAACAGTTAATAACTAACATAAAGGAACTAGTCGATAATAATGCAATAATAGTGGGGACTTTAACACTCCACTTACAGCAATGGACAGATCATCTAAGCAGAAAATCAACAAGGAAACAATGGCTTTGAAAGACACACTGGAACAGATAGACTTAACAAATATATTCAGAACATTTCATCCTAAACAGCAGAATACACATTCTTTTCAAGTGCTCATGGAATATTTTCCAGAACAGATCACATCTTAACCCATAAAACAAGCCTCAACAAATTCAAGAAGATGGAAGTCATCTCATGCATCTTTTCAAAGTTAATGAAAAGAAACTCCGAACAAATAAAAGTCCAGGATCAGATGGATTTACAGGTGAATTCTACCAAACATTTAAAGAAAAATTAATGCCTATTCTCAAACTGTTCCTAAAACTAGAAAAGAAAAGAAAACTTCCAAATTCATTCTACAAGGCCAGTGTTACCCTGATACAAAAACCAGATAAAGACAACACTAAAAAAGAAAACTATAGGGCAATATCCCAGATGAACACAGGTGCAAAAATTCTCAACAAAATTCTAGCAAACCCAATTCAACAATATATTAAAAAATCATACACCATGATCAAGTGGGATTTATTCCTGGGTTGCAAGGGTGGTTCAATATCTACAAATCAATCCATGTGATATATCACATCAATAAGAGAAAAGATATGATCATTTCAATAGACACAGAAAAAGCATTTGACAAAGTACAGCATCCATTCATGATAAACCCTCAACAAAGTGGGTTTAGAGGGAGCATTCCTCAACATAGTAAAGGTCATATATGAAAAACCCACAGCTAATATCATCCTTAATGGTGAAAAACTGAGAGCTTTTCCTCTAAGATCAGGAACAAGACAAAGATGTTCGCTTTCAGCACCTGTATTCAATATAGCACTGGAAGTCCTAGCCACAGCAATTAGACAACAAAAAGACATAAAAGGCATCTAAATCAGTAAGGAAGAAGTAAAACTTTCACTATTTGCAGATGACATGATACTATATATAGAAAACCCGAAGGACTCCACCAAAAAAACCTGCTAGAACTGAACAAATTCAGTACAGTTGCAGGATATAAAGTTAATGTGCAGAAATCTGTTGCATTGCTATACACTAATAATGAAGCAGCAGAAAGAGAAATGAAGAAAACAAGTCCCATTGACAATTGCGCCAAAGATAATAAGATACCTAAAAATAAACCTAACCAAAGAGTTGAAAGGCCTGAAAGATATAAAACACTGATGAAAGAAACTAAAGAGGACACAAAGAACTGGAAAGACATTCCATGCTCATGGATTGAAAGAATAAATATTGTTAAAATGTCTATGCTATACAAAGCAGTCTACAGATTCAATGCAATTCCAATAAAAATAACACCAGCATTTTTCACAAAATTAAAACAAACGATTCTAAAATTCGTATGGAACCACAAAAGACCCCAAATAGCCAAAGCAATTTTGAAAAAGCAAAGCAAAGCTGGAAGCATCACAATTCCAGACTTCAAGTTATGTTGCAAAGCTGTAGTTACCAAAATGGTACGGTACAGGCACAAAAACAGACACATAGATCAATGGAACAGAATAGAAAATCCAGAAATAAACCCATAATTATACAGTCAATTAATCTTTGAAAAGCAGGAGAGAATATCCAATGGGAAAAAGATAGTGTCTTCAACAACTGGTTTTGGAAAAACTGGGCAGCCACATGCAAAAGAATGAAACTGGACCACTTTCTTATATCATACACAAAAATAAGTGCAAAATGGATTAAAGACCTAAGTGTGAGGCCTGAAACCATAACAATCCTAGGAGAGAACATAGGCAGTAACTTTTTTGACATCGGGCATAGCAACTTCTTTCAGGATATGCCTCCTGAGGCATGGGAAACAAAAGCAAAAATAAACTATTGGGACTGCATCAAAATAAGAAGCTTCTGAAAAGCAAAGGAAGCAATCAACAAAACAAAAGGACAACCTATGGAATGGGAGAAGATATTTGCAAATGACATATCTGATAGAGGTGTAGTATCCAAAATATATAAAGAACTTATAAAACTTCACACCCCCCAAAAAATAATGCAGTTAAAAATGGGCAGAAGACATGAACAGACATTTCTCCAAACAAGGCACATGAAAAGATGCTCATCATCACTCATTATCAGGGAAATACAAATCAAAACGACAATGAGATATTACCTCCCACTCATCAGAATGGCTAAAATCAATAATACAAGAAACAACAGGTATTGGGGAGGATGTGGAGAAAAAGGAACCCTCATGTTCTGTGGGGGTTCTTTAAAAAGCTAAAAATAGAACTACTCTATGATCCAGCAATCACAATACTGGGTAGTTCTCAAAGAATACAAAAACACTAATTCAAAGGAAAACAGCTACCCCTATGTTTATAGCAGCATTATTCACAAGAGCCAAATTATGGAAGCAGCCCAAGTGTCCATCGATTGATGATTGCATAAAGGAGTGGTATATATATACATATACATATATATATACATATTCATACATATGTATATATATGAATCCAATATACACATATATATGAATATATATATATTCAGCCATAAAAAGTGAAATCTTGCCATTTGCAATGACACTGATGGACCTAGAGGGGATAGTGTTAAGCAAAACAAGTCAGAGAAAGATAAATACCATATAATGTCATTTACATGTGGAATTTAAGAAATGAAACAAATGAGCAAAGGGGGAAAAGAGAGAGAAATTTAAAAAAGACCCTTTTTAAAAAAAAATTATTTATTTATTTGACAGAGAGAGAGACACAGCAAGAGAGGGAACACAAGCAGGGGGAGTGGGAGAGGAAGAAGCAGGCTCCCAGTGGAGCAGGGAGCCCAATGCAGGGCTCCATCCCAGTACCCGGGGATCAGGCCCTGAGCTGAAGGCAGATGCTTAACGACTGAGCCACCCAGGCGCCCCAAAAAACAGACTCTTAATTATAGAGAATAAACTGATGGTTACCAGAGGGGAGGTGTGTGGGGGGATGGGTGAAATAGGTGGTGGGGATTAAGCAGGGCAATTGTGGTGATGAGCAGCAGGTCATGTATGTAATTGTTTAATCACTGTATATTGTACAGCTGAAACTAATATAACACTGTGTTAACTAACTGGAATTAAAATAAACACTTGAAAAAACTAAAATAAATAAAATAACTAATGTATAAAAAAGACTCTGAGAATATGAAAAGAAGACCCCATTCTATTTTATAATGAAAAAATAAAACCTACTAAAGAACATTGAGAAATGGTGGGTGAGGTGGTAGAACTGGGATGATCCAGTTTGAGGGGAAAATTTAAATTATGCACCTAGCATTATCTGTCCTTACCCTGTTGACTCAGCTGGTTGGAGTTCTGTCACAGATTCTGTTCCCTACTGAGATGGGATAAATTATTCTTATTCTTGGCCACAGTCCACACCCCACTCACAATCCAAGGCATCAAGTACAGGTGGACTGGGGCACTGCGGAAGGATGGTAGATCATTACACATTCATCTCTATTCCTGGGTGAATAACTGAAGGCCAATGAGAGTGGGTGGTAGTACCATCTTTGTAGGAGGTAGTAGACAATAAATGATACATTTCTCAAATTCTTTCCCAAAGCTTTAATTGGTACAGAGAGCTGTTGTTTTTGTGGGGGTTTTCTTCAGGCAACTTTACCTTTATGAAGAAAAATAGATAATAATTTCTAAGGAAAATTGGTAAAGTTTACCTTAATGCTGTTATAATTTTTATGTTGTATAACTTCTAAAATACTTCATTTGGTAAAATTAGTTCATTTAAATATTTATATCAGCACATAAACATGTAGCTCTCTTTTTGTGCACATTAAATAGATCTTGAAGATATTAAAAAAATTGAGAGGTTAATCTCTTGCATCCATATAAGGAGAAAAAAGTTAAATGCCTCACTTTTAAATATAGCAGGCCGCATCCACTAACATCAGCTAAGATGCCTCAATGTTTCCATCCATGAAAAATTTGTTCCTAACTCAGCCCCAGGAAAATGCGTCAAAGTAAAACTTGAACAATGTATGTTTCCCCAGACCTTTTTATAAAGTTTCTGAGTTTAAAATTACTATAAATATGGCCAGTGTATTGGAATATTCATATGCTCGGGTTTTCCCTGTGTCTAATATTTGAACAAATAGGAAAAGTTTATAGTGGACATCATCATAATAATGTATGTCAGTGGGGAAAAATAATTTTTAAAAATAATTTCCCATCATTGTTTAATACCAAGAACCCCCCTATACGCTTTAAGGAAAAACCATTTTCTAAAAATAACACTTTTAAAGAAATAAAAGTCAGTAAATAAATCCACAAGCTGACGGCTGGGTGTCTTGATCCTGGGCTACCTGCATGGACATATGTCATGCTTTGTAGAAGAAGATAACGCTGCTTGTCAACTATTGTTAAGACTGATTTTGTAGTAAAGGGATAAATAATTGTATAGAAATCTGAACTTACAAAAATACATTTTTACAAAAACTGGTAATCTATTGAGTAGAAAGATTTGACTTTCTGGTTTTAAAACAACCAGTGAAAAGGATTTTGTTGTGTTTCATTTTGTTTAAAGGATCATAAAACACAAAGAATCATTTTGAAGCTAATAAACAGAATACTTAAGGTATCAGCATCCTTCACCATAGGGTGGGAAAGAATCAGGGAAAATAAAATTTTAATTAACTCATTTACCAGATAATTAAATTATACTCTCTATGGAGACCAGGAATTGCAACCTCAAATGTTTGTAGGATCCAGGTAGATAATATGGATAATGAAACAGACTGTATAGCATGGAGAAAAATTCTTAAGCTGAAGATTCTCCCTCTAAAGGAAGTAGTAGTACTCCACTCAGTTCACATAGTAATGAGAATCCCAAAATTTCTAGATCTTTTGATTGTCAAGAGAAACTCCAATGTAGACTTTTTACAAAATCTCCCAATCACTTAACGTTGGGAGTTAAATATTTTTAGAGACATTGTGTCTGTCAAGTAAAATATGCCTGCTGGGTAGATTTTTCTTGTGATCTACAAATTTATGACCCTACATTTTAACCCCAAATTGTGGTATTTTCACCTGTCTTTCTCTGCCACATAAAACATTGAATGGCAGATGCACATAAAAACATGTTATTATAAAAAATAAGGAAAAACTCACACCCGTTTAATATTTTTTGAATATTTATTAGGAAAACTAGTATAATTTGTATATTTTGGGCAAAGACTTCACCATAATCAACACACACATCCATGGGCATGTGAACTTATTTCCACTTAATGAGTGAGATAGGGATGTTAATTTTACTGACCCAGCACCACTGACTCACTGTGGAAAAGAAAGCTGGCTCTCTTTCATTGCGTGCGCGCGCGCACACACACACACACACACACACACACACACACACACAGAGGCACTGTGAAACAGAATATGCATTGGTAGAAGTCACCATGTAATTACAAATCTGAAAGGTCAGGGTCCATATGTCTACAAATAAAACTCTAATACATGTAATATAACCCATGCGTAATTATTAAATGATAAGAGCTTCCAGAACTTATTGGAGCAGGCCATTTGGAAGTGATTTTGCCTCAACAATTCTTATCTTCATTTAACTTTTAACATGCTAGCACAGTATAGATCATTAATAGAAGCAGGCAGTCCTTGGCATGAATGAATGAGTTTGTTTTATAAATTAAAAAGATGCATGTTGAGGAGAAGAAGAGAATAGTGAGTTTTCTCATTATTGAGTATGTATAGTTTAGAATTGTCATCATCTCAGGTGCTTATTAAATATGTTAGAGGTTGTGCATTTTTAAAGTAAGCATTTTACTTATTTTAAATCATAAATCATTAACCTAATGGGTGTTTATTAAGTAAACACAAAGCTTTGTATTAGTTTCAAAGACCCAAGCTTTAAATCTTTTGGAACGACTTGACAATGGATTTTGCATATTTAGTTACCTTTGAAAATAACATTATCTCTAGTTTGTGCTTTTTTTTTTCTTTGACCCTTTGCCTAAACTTTAGATCACTTGTTTCTGCAAGCATTTGTCACCTATAGCCTTTTCATCACACAGCACGGAGGCTGTGTCTTGAGCAAATTCATCGGTATTACTTCTAAGTTATTCATCGGAGTTACAAGATGAATGTTTTCTAATATGACACTTATTTTTCTAAAAGAAGGGAACTTGGTCATGGTATCTAAGAATGTATAAATATCAATAAGTACCTTTAATCCTTAAAAATGATAAAATTCTGGGGCACTGGGTGGCTCAGTCGGTTAAGCATCTGCCTTCATCTCAGGTCATGATCCCAGGGTCCTGGGATAGAGTCCCACATCAGGCTCCCTGCCCAGCAGGGAGTCTACTTTTCTCTCTCCGTCTCTCCCTCCCCCTGCTTGTGCTCTCTCTCAAATAAATAAATAAAATCTTTAAAAAATGATCAAATTTTTAAATTTTCAATTGAACTTTATTGCAGGGAAGAGTAAGAAGAAGGCACTCAAAAAAGTCTCATTATTAGAATCAAAGCCTATCATAGATTCATCTAAACAATTTTGCTATAAAGCATATACATATAAACATATTATGTAATGTCTCTTGTCTGAAGAGTTAAATCAGGTTACGTATCACAATCAAAACAAAGATAAACACATGTGGTAACCTAGAAACATGTTTAAAAATTTCACTATCTTACATAATCAAAGCATCAGCCAAAATGATTACACATAATTCAGCCTATTAATTGATAAATTCAGAAGAAATTTCATTGTCTATTCATGGTAAGATTTTTATGTCCCTATGTCTACTTGGAGTTTTAGATTGATTATTTAGATGAGGTTAGACAATTATAGTAGAGTTTTCAAATTCGTGCAGGAAGACACTCTGTATCTTATCCAGAATCATGGTGAAAAGTAGGCTATCTATAATTATAATTGAGGGAGACAGCCCAAGGTTGGAATGTTTTCTTTCATATCCAAAGATATAATATGCATATTACAGAACCACAGGCCATTGCATCTGCAAATTGCTGGTGAAAGTAAATCATGTCATCGAAGCAAAAGATTCCAATAAAGTAGAATTTTGTCTACCAATTCTAAAAAAGTCTGGTCGATTGCACTGCAAATGCCAAGGAGAATTATTTACACAATGGTCCTAAGACAAGCCACTGTCGATCTTTTGTGTGTGGTCATGTGATTAGCAGAGAGTTGGAAGTATCTATTGATCCAGTCTTGTCTTTCAGGTTATAAATACTCTATGATCTGGTCTACTTCTGTAGACACCATGAGGATTCAAAGATGAACTCTCATGCTTGAGAAATTCAGTGTCTAGTCAGGGTGACAGACACATAAACCCATAACCACAATAGGGTATTATAAACATTAAATTGGAAGCAGGCACAGAATGCTATGGGAACACAGAGGAAATGTGGACTATCGTTTTCAGAAATGTGTATCTCAAGGTAGGGAATCCAGCAAGGGAGCAACTGAAATACTTTTCACAAAAGATGGGCCTGAATTAGGGCAACAGTTTTTAGGCTAGGGGAAGGGGATAGAGTTAGACAATAAGTAGGAAATACAAGAGGCAGGATTTAATGATTGATTAGACAAGAGGAGAAATAGAGGTAAAGATATAGACGAAGATAGATGATAGATAGATAGATGATAGATAGATAGATAGATAGATAGATAGATAGATAGATAGATAGATAGAGGTAGATTACGGGTAGATTTCTGGCTTAGATGAAGGTGCTGTTAATTGAGACTGGCAATATAGGTGAAGAGTCAGATTTGGAGTGTACTGGTTGGGGCAAGGAGAGGTGGGAGATAAAGTAGGAATTTGAAGTTGGGGTACCTGTGGCACATCTTTGTAGATAATGTCCAACATACAGTTTAATATAAGAGCCTGAAACATGCCTAAAGGTAAAGTGCCAGTACTGGAGGAGATATTTAAGCCTTAGTTGAGTAAGAGGATAATAAATGGGTCCCCATGGTGATACTCTGAACCTTATTATCATCCTGATCTTTATACAACTAACTTCTTAAATACTCCTACAGCCTATAAGTCATCACTGAATGCTACCATCTCCTTGGCTGCACCAAAGCCAACCATGATCTCATTTGAAGGAAGTCTTTGAGAGCCTAATATTAGCCTTGAGCCTGGTCTCCTTTTGATTTCACCCACAGTCTTGCCCTTCTCATTAGTTTTAGTAGCAGTTCCTAATCATGCTGGCTCATGATTGAGTCCCACTTCTGTGGTTATGTACTTGTAGTCCACCAGCATTGCTTTACTCCCATCAGGGCTCCCAGGGATTGGAGCCCTGTCTAGACCTCATGTTTGGGTCCCTGCTGCAAGACTACCTTGATTCAAGGTGGCCCATTCATGCCCGGGCCTGCTGCTTCAGGGTGGACATTTGTTGTGTATGGAGCCCAACACTCACTCACACTCGTTCTGAGAAACAACCTCAACCAGATTTCCCTTTGGAGAATCCTCTCCAACTCTGTCATCACAGGTGGCCACTGTGAAGATGACCCTATGCTCTTCCTAAGGAGGCTTCATGTATTCAGCACTTTGCATTTCCTTAACTCCAGTGATTGGCTCAATAGTGGTGTGTGTTCCAACAGAGGCAATGCTGTATGCTCCCCCCACCCCCAATTCATGCATGTGAAAGACTTCTCGCTTCTCCTGCAGGATGAGACTAAAGAGCATGTGGCCCTGGGAAGTGCTGGTGGTCTGAGAATGGAAAGACAAGCGAGATCACACTTCCTGATGATAGTATTTGGATCTTGCATCAGCTGCTTCTGAAGTCAGATCAAAACCTGGGCTCCTCAGGGTTTTTTATTTATTTTTATTTTTATTTTTTATTTAAGAGTATTTGTGTTGGGGCTTTTTACCTTCAACTAAAAAGAGACCTTAATTTATTCATAATTGATTCACTGAACACCTACTCATTGAGGATGCACAACATGTCAGGAGTTAGCGAGGCATTGTGGGTATGGAAGAGAATAATCAGAGACAGTCGCTGCCCCCATGAAGCTCATGGTTGACCAAAGGACCACTGTTAGAGTGCCCTGACATTGATTTTGTGCTTGCCTGGACTTCCTCCAGGACTTCTGTTGACAGATACCTTTGATTCTGGGCTTCGTTTGTGAGGTTTCCCAGAGTGTGTACCAGTGGACGTGCAAAGAATTCAGTCTCTTGTCCGGAGAACTTCATAGTTATGAGCCCTCAGCCATATGGGCTGCCCTACCCTGGTAGGTCTTGCTAGACTCTGGGTCTCAACTATTACCTTTCTGACCTAGAGCACGACTATCCTAGCTTCGGTATGTTACTTCTCATGTTTTACTTTATTTGCTGATTTTCAGGTACCTTAAAAAATAAGGATTGAACAACTTTAAGGAGTCAGATAGTAAGAAGGAAGGTGGGACCTCTTATGCATTAGGAAAATAGGTGTATATTCGTTTATCGTACATGTATTCTTTCATAGAAGTATTTCAGAGCCACTTTATGGAAAAAAGTAAATAACAATGATCAGAAATTAAAACTGACTGAGCACATAATTGTCCCCTCTCCTTCCTTTCTTCCCTCCTTGTCTCTCCTCTCCTTTCCTCCCTCTCTCCTTTCCTTCTTTCGAAATATATTTCTTAAAGCAATTCTTGGTACTGTTTTGGAGGTTGAAGTACAGCTTTAGTCCTACAAATCCTTGTCATTATGAAACTTGCATTCTAATGTGGAGGCATTGAGTTCAGAGCTTTTACATGTCATTCCATTTGAGCTATGCAATAATTCATTTTTACCAATAAGGGAATGGAGAACAAGAGGTATGAGTATGTGATTTGTTAAGGATCAGAGCAAGGGCAGAGGCAAGATTCTTAGCCATGTTTGTAGCGGAAGAAATCGCACTAAGCACTTGAGCGCTATGAGGAAAAATAGAGAAGTTATATGGGATACAGAGTGAAGGAACCAGGAAAGTTGGAGTTCCAGAAGTAGAGCAGTGATCTGAATTAGGCCATGCAGAAACCTAAGGATAAGCTTTGCAGACAGAGGGAACCGCATGTGCAGCAGGAACATTCTGAGAGTGTCGGAGACCTGAAAGGAGGGCAGTGCAATGTGGGGTAGGGTTGCAGGAAAGGGGGTCACAGGCAGATAGAGGTCTGATGATGAAGCATCTTATGGACCACAGTAAGGCCTCCGGATTTCGGTGATACTTGTCACTCTGATCCGGTTCTAAAATGCCAGCTTTTTCTGTTCAAGGTTCAGAGGGTTGAGAAAGAATGAATCAGAGATAGGACTTTGAAAGCTCAGGGATTGGGTAAAACAGATGAGATAACAATGCTCGGGCTCTGGCCAAACTCACATCCCACAGTGTAACCACACCCTGCTTGGATTTCATTTCTATCTTTGAACTGGAGTCAGAGCAGAATGGGAGTGGAGGGTCAAACAGCCTCCCTGTAAGAATTCTGTTCTGATCTGTTTCCACTCTGTGCCTGGGCAGAGAAAAAGGAAGATCAACACAAGTGGGTGTGAGATCAGAGAATTATGCAGCTGGCACTCTGTTTAAAAGGAATTCCAGTGTTCACCCTCACTCCAAAATATCAGTGGGTATTTCTGCCAGTGTAAAGGCTGACACTGCAGTGTTATACTGACTTGCTCTTCGTTTTCTCAGGACGTACATTTGCATAAGTCTGCACAGCTCAAATATCTAAAATAAGTCCAACAGAAGACCCTATATAATGTGATCTCTAAACTTGTTCTTGTAGTTTAATGTAAAACTCTCTGAAAGTATTGGATAATCTACACTGCTCACAAAAATCTTCACTATTTGCTTTAAACGTTAGGCGTAAGAGTGATTTTCCTTCTACATTTTCTTTGTTGAATGGAATTCATTCTATAGTGGAAAAATGAAGTTTTATTAAAATAAGAAAGATGAGATAAATGTGTGAAAAACATTCCATATTAGTATTGGTTGAAAGTGACAACACTCAGATTGCGGGTTGGTAGAACACAAGAATGGAATAGAATAGACAGGAATTCTGAGCCTAGATGTTCTTTAAATCACTCCCCCCCCAACTTTTTTTTTTTTAACATGAGAGAATTAAGTTTAGAGTAGTTAAGCTTAAGTTTGAAGTTTGCTGTCCAAACTTAAGTAACCTGTTCTTTCTGTTTTAACTTCTAGTTATACTTGGTTTTGCCAAAGCCAACCATTTTATTATGATTGTATTTTTGTAAATGCCCATGAATATTACGGTGGGGAGTGTCTCTATTGGGTTTTTTTGGAGAGACTTTGCCAGCTTTTTTTTAACACATATATCTCTATCTCCACATTTATATCCATATCTAGGCCTATGTTTGTACCAATTTTTTAAATGGTAAGCCACAGAAAGAAATGTATTTTATATGGGGACTCAGCACACCCCCCCCCCACACACACACGCGCGCATGCACGCATAACTAAAAGTTTTTTCTTCTCTTTGCTTATCTTCTCTATACGTCAGTATTTTTTATTCTTTTCTATATAATTAAAAACTCTAGTCCCAACCCACTGAAATTATTTTATAACCCACTTATGGGTCTCAACTCACAATTAGAAAAGAAGGCAGGATTTTGAAAAAAATACCATTGACTAATGATGAAAACCCATAATTGCTATAAAAGGAAGCTGGGGATTATTTGGGGATCATATTCCCAGGTGCTTTGGTGGTTGCTATCATTGAATCAACCCATTTCTACTCCTCAGCTAGATAGGCAATGACCCTGGGTTCCATTTGTTATCTCCTTATCTCTTTATTCTTGGTGTCGCTAATTAGCTGGATTGACCTTACAGTACCGGAAGGAATAGTCACAAGTTCTTGAAGCACTTGCTGTATACCATGAGCTGTTAAGTATCTGCTTATAGCTATATAACTCTAGGTTTCAATAGCCGGAGAGAAGGAAATTAAGAGAGAGCAAAGTTCAATACTTCATTTACATGTGAGGTTCAGTCATCAGTCCAAAGTTCTCCTAGAACTTGCAGCAAACTGTAAAGGCTTTAATCCTTCCAACACATGAAAGTCACAGGAATTCCACAGAAGTTACTGGTTTTGGATTGATCCATAGTCGAAATCTTTCAGAATATGTACCACAGTTTTCCTACTCTTTTTTCATTAGACAGCATCGCTATGTGGAAATTCACAGTAGGGGGAACAACTCTTGTTTTGCCGACTCAGTATCTATGAACTCTCCCTCTGGTAAAACAGTAACTCATGTTTCCTCTTGGGTACCATCTTCCCTGTCCCCTTCTTAGTTCTTGCAGTGTAAGTCATGAGGTCAGGGACCAATTCCCAGCCCTGTTTGCTGTGTTTTGCTGTACTTTCCTCCCTATTGCTGATTGCACTTGAACCCCAAAGCATATGCAACCTCACCCTAACCTTCAGGACCAATATGGAGATGTAACAGTAATCTAAAGAATTCTGCAAGGCAATGTCATGATTTTTCTCCAAATTGGTTTCTGACATTGTGCCTCAGTTCTAATAATGGGCCACCCACCTTAAAACCTGGGGCCTGAGTCACTGTATGTAATTTGTCCCTGAATAGCTGATACTTTGCCTCGCTCTTGCTTGGTCCTGGAGACTTAGCTTGTGACTGCATCAATTCTGTCTACTGCTGATTTGACTTAACTAGCTCTCTTAGCTTTCCTTTAAGCTCCTGGAGGACTGGTCTGCACTCATTAAGCATGTCATGGTTCGGAGGGCTCCTACTTCTGTGTAAAGGCCACCTGCTGGACTACCTGCCCAGGCTACCCCCTACTGTTTGTTGCATTGTTTCAGATACCGGGTGTTGTCTTCTCACAGGGCTTTCTCTCAGAATCTGTTTCCAATGTCTGCTTCACTCCCATGAATGAGCCTGTTATCAGAGCTGAGCTTCTCCTTTATTTCCCTTCTGTTAACTTGATCTTATCTGTTGGATTCGCAAGATACATGAAACTAACTTTTTGGTATCTTTCCCTGTGTCCAACATAGTCTCTTGCTTAGGAAACTGTTGAATAACATGTCCATTTGAAAATTAGTATCACTTATCACAGTTGTCATTTTGTTTAGGGGGTCAGACTCACAAAAGGAAAACTTGTACCTTAGTAACTGTTCTATGTGAGAAAAAAGTTGGGAAGAATGAGTCTATTTCAAGATTTATTATGAAATAAAATGTCAAAAGGTCAGGTTCAGAAGGATGTTTATGTAACTGCAACATTCAAACTGTTTCATTTTGGTTCTACAACTTTTGAGTGTGTTCAATGTTACCTCAAATAGTTTAAAAATATTTTTTATTGTGATAAATTAAAACATTATATTATTATTATATTAAACTGTTTCATGACACAACACAATAACACAATGGTTACGTGACACAAGTAAGAGGGAAAGAAAGAAAGAAAGAAAGAAAAAGAAAGAAAGAGGAAGAAAGAAAGAAAGAAAGGAAGAAGGGGAGGAAGAAAGAAAGGGAATGGAAGGAGGAAGGTGGAGAGAAAGAGAAAGAAAAAAAGAAAAGGCTGGGTTCCACTGTAGTCCCTTGATGGTACGAAACCAGAGATCCTGAACTCCATTATGTTCGTTCAAAAACTTATTTTGAAGAAACTAGAAATTCAGTTTTATTATTATTATTATTATTATTATTATTATTATTATTATGTTTCAAGTTTCAGTTGGCAAAACAACACCCTGATAATAGAAAATAGAACGCTCCTCTTCTTAAGGAAGTACATCCCATTTGGAACATAACAACTAAAAGTACATTTTTTAAAAGACTTTATTTATTTATTTGTCAGAGAGAGGGAGAGAGAATGAGCAAGCACACAAGCAGGGGAAGCTGCAGGCAGAAGGAGAAGCACGGTCCCCTCTGAACAAGGAGACCCATATGGGACTTGATCCCAGGACCCCGGGATCATGACCCGAGCTGAAGGCAGCTGCTTAGCTGACTGAGCCACCCAGGTATCCCCTAAAAGTACATTCTGTTGGTAAGTTAAACGTCAGTTAAAACATGCTAGTTACATTTCCCTGAAAATGGTCCTGGGATTGAAAAGTTCTCTTTTTGGATTTTTGTGGTGCGGGTATTCAATAATTTAAAAACACAGCTGAAACATTTATTTGGCCCTTCTTACAGATAAGCTTATCAACCTTGCATAGAGAGATGTTTTCTCCTGTGTTTGGGTCTGAGAGTAGCAAAATGAAAGATTCAGCTGGAAAGGGATAAGTGCAGGAAAAAAAATGGCACAGCAAGAGAGAATGCAGGACAAAATACTGCTATAATGGCTTTAAATGTAGCATCACGGGTTATTTGCCTTTTTGCCAATTCTGCTTAAGCACCAGAATATTAAAACTAGCTTTCAAGGAGCTCCCTGTCTCAGCACAAAGGCAGACATGCAAACAAATAATTGGAATATAATGCAATGCAGAGCAGGGGAATGAGAGACAAACTATCTCGGTAAGTGAGCCGTGAAGTCTTCACACTGCAAGTAAGTGAGCCATGAAGGCTTCACAAATGGGAATAAGTACTTTTCAAATGGGGATAAGAATTTGCTGGATGGAGAGGAAAAGACAGGCATTGCAGGCAGAGAATAGCTAGAGCAAAGGCATGGAGTTGTTAAAGTGCCGGCGTGCTGAGGGAATCCATGAATGGCCTAGTGTGACTCTAGTATGATACATACTGGAAAAGGGTTGCGTGCGTGAAGTGATGAGAAAGGTGGATTGGGACCAAATGATGGAGAATTTTTTGTCAGTCAGAGAATTTTGGACCTGATGTTAGCAGAGTTTTGGGTGTTTCAATTTTAATAAAAAATTTAATATGACAGGGGTGCCTGAGTGGTGCAGTAGGTTAAGTCATCTGATTCTTGATTTGGGCTTAGGTCACGATCTCAGGGTGGGGAGATGGAGCCCTGAGCTGGGCTCAGAAACCCCACTGAGCATGGAGCCTGCTTAAGAGTCTCTCACTCCCTCTCCCTCTGCATCTCTCCCACCCCTGCTCATGCTCTCTCTCTCAAAAAAAAAAAAAAAATTAAAAATTTAATATGACAAGTGTTTACAATTGAATTTCTACATCTTGGTGAAACAGGCCATTTGGAGAGGGGACATGCAGAAATGATTGATTTCTTTGGTGAACACAGCCATTATTTCTACTCTCTCCAAGGTTTCTAACGTGATGACACTGCTTCCTTGTATTACTACCATTTCAGTGCTGCTCAGTCGCCCCAAGTTGTGATGATCGCCAAACATTCATCTATCACAAGACCATAAAAAGATCAAATCCCCTCGATATTCCTTGGACATGTCTGCTACTGTTCAATTTCAATGATGCCTTCTTATCCTTAAATTGTTTCAACTCGAGAGGGTGACTTTTGCTCATGGTGTCTACTCAGTGGTCCTAGAGCTGCTTTGAAATGGAGATCATGGTCCCTTTAAACTCTCGCAGTATCATCAGAGGTTTTTAAAGAGGAAAGTAGCTCGGATATATCCAACAATCATTCCTTCCAGGCTAATGTGCCTGGGACACTCAGCCCTGGAAACTGTTGCCCTCTGGGTCATTGCCACCTGTCACTCATGCTCTTCCACCTCAGCTCAGCCATTCATCACGTGCCCCTTGTAGATTCCATGTTAGAGAGTGCACTGAATCTGTAGACCACTTTGGATACAATGGACATTTAACACTATTAATTCTTCCAATCAGTGAGCACAGGATGTCTTTCTGTCTAAATCTATATGCTATGTCTTATTTAATGCCTTTCAACAATGTTTTGTAGCTTTCAGTATAAAAGCCTTTTACCTTGAAAGGTTAAGTTTACTCCTAATAATTTTTAAAATTCTTTTTGGTGCTATTATAAATAGGATTATTTTTGGAAAGTTCATTGGTAGTATATAGAAACACAACTGATTTTTTTTTAAAGATTTATTTATTTATTAGAGAGAGACAGCCAGCAAGAGAGGGAACACAAGCAGGGGGAGTGGGAGAGGAAGAAGCAGGCTCATAGCAGAGGAGCCTGATGTGGGGCTCCATCCCATAACGCCGGGATCACGCCCTGAGCCGAAGGCAGACGCTTAACCGCTGTGCCACCCAGGCGCCCCAGGAACACAACTGATTTTTGTATGTTGATTTTGTATCCTGCAAATTTACCGAATTTATCAGTTCTAATATATTTTTTCTTTTTTTTTTAAAGATTAATTTATTTACTTATTTATTAGACAGAGAGAGACAGCTAGCAAGAGAGGGAACACAAGCAGGGGGAGTGGGAGAGGAAGAAGCAGGCTCCTAGTGGAGGAGCCTGATGTGGGGATCGATCCCCAAACGCCAGGATCACGCCCTGAGCCGAAGGCAGATGCTTAACGACTGCGCCACCCCAGCGCCCCTAGTTTTTTTTCTTTTTGATAGAGCCTTGAAGGTTTTCTATATGTAAGATCATGTTGCTTGTGGGCAGGGACAATTTTCCTTATTCCCTTCCATATTAGATGCCTTTGATTTCCATTTCTTGCTTAATTTCTTTGGCTAAGATTTTCAGTACTATGGAAAGTAGAAGTGGTGAGCATGGGTCTTCCTTGCCTTGTTCATGATCTTAAAGGAAAAGCTTTTAATTTTTCGCCATTGAGTATGATGTCAGCTGTGGGCTTGTCATATATGGCCATTATTACGTTAAGGTATATTCCTTCTATACCTAGTATGTTGAGAGTTTGTATTATAAAGTATTGTTAGATTTTTTCAAATGTTTTTTCTGCATCTTTTGAGATGATCATATGATTCTTACTCTTCATTCAATTAATGTTGTGTATCACATTAATTGACTTTTGTATGTCGAAACATGCTTGTATTCCAGGGATAAGTCATCCCACTTGGTCACGGTGTATAATCATTTTAATATGCTGCTGGATTTGATTTACTAGCATTTTATTAAGACTTTTTTCATCTGTATTTATCAGGGATTTTGGCATGTAGTTTTCTTTTCTTGTGATGTTTTATCTGGCTTTGGTAGAAAGGCAATGGTGGCCTCTTGAAATGAGTTTGGAAGGGCATTGACATTAATTTTTTTGGAAGAGCATTGACATTAATTCTTTAAATGTTTGGTAGAATTCATCAGTGAGGCCATTTCTGTTGGGCCTGTTCTGATTCAGTCTCTACTGGTTATATGTCTATACCTTCTATTTCTTCATATTTAGTCATGGTAGGTTGTATGTTTCTAGGAATTTATCCATTCTTCTAGGTTGTCCAATTTGTTGGCATATAGTTGTGCATAGTAGTCTCTTTTGATCCTTCTGTGGCATCAGTTGCAACATCTCTTCTTTCATTTCTGATTTTATTTATTTGAGCTTCTCTCTTCTTTTCTTAGTCTAGCCAAGTGTGTGTCCATTTTATCTTTTCAGAAAAAAAAAAACCCAACTCTTAGTTCTGTTGATTTTCTTCTATTTTCAATTTTGTTTATTTCTGCTCTTATCTTTGCTGTTTCCTCCCTTCTGCTAACTTTGGGCTTAGTTTATTCTTCTTTTTCCAGTTCCTTGAGGTGTAAAGGTAGGTTGTTTATTTGAGATCTTCTTTCTTTTTTAATGTAGGCATGTATCTCTATGAACTTCTTTTTTAGTGATGTTTTTGTGGCATCCCATAAATTTGGTATGTTGTATTTTGTTTTTGTTTGTCTCAGGAATTTCCTTTTTGATTTCTTCTTTGAACCAGTGGTTGTTCAAGGGTATGTTGTTTAATTTTTACATGTGTGAATTTTCCAATTTTCCTTCTATTGATTTCCAGTTTCATTTCATTATGGTCAGAAAAGATACATGGTATGATTTAAATTTGTTAAGACTTGATTTTTGACCTATATCTCACCTGGACAGAGATCTGTGTGTGCTTGAGAAGAATGTGTATCCTATTGTTGTTGGGTGGAATGTTCTGTACATGTGTTAGGTCCCCTTGCTCTATAGTGTTATTCAAGGCTTTTATTTCTTTATTGATCTTATGTGAAGATGTTCTTGTCCATCATTGAAAATGAAGAATTGAAGTCTCTGCCATTGTTGAATTTCTGCTTATTTCTCCCTTCGGTTTTGTTAATGTTTGCTAAATATATTTAGGTGCTCTGACATTGGGCACATATATATTTCGAATTATTGTATCTTCCTTTTATCATTATATAATGCCCTTCTTTGTCTCTTGTGACTTTTTTCACTTAAAGTCTAACTGGTCTGAAATAGTATTGCCACCCATGCTTCTTTTTTGGTTTACTGTTTATACCTACTTTCCTATCTTTTCATTTTCAGTTCATATGTGTTCTTAAGTCTAAAATGACTTTTTTTTTTTTTTTTTTGGTGTAAGAAGGTGGTTTTATTAAACCAGTGGGACAGGACCTGTGGGCAATAAGAGCTGCTGTCTAAAATGACTTTTTTGTAGACAGCATAGAGTTGGGTCTTAGTTTTTAATCCATTTAGCCACATTATGTCTTTTGATTGGAGACTTTGTCCATTTACGTTTGAAGTAATTTTTGGTAGGGAAGGCTTTATAATTACCATTTTGTTAGTTATTTTCTGTAAGGTCAATTAAACAATTTTTAAAAAATCAATGTAGACACTAATATAACAAAATAAAAATTATATTAAAAAAGAAAGAAATAAAAAAATCAATGTAGACAGATACTTTTGTAAGTGATAATAAAAATGAATTACTAGGAAAACAACAAAAAATCAAACATGAAAAATATAAGCCCTAATTACTATATCAAATTGCTATAAAAGTTTCTAAACACTTAATCCTCGTTTCTGTATTTATCTCTTAGAGAACGAGTAGTCGATAGTTTGCAAACCAGCACTGGCCAATAGCTCCTATTTTGGGTAGTGTCAGTCTACAAGGGAAGACAGAAATCAATCAACTAATAACACAAATGATTATCCTAGATCAAATTTTACTAAGAGCTTTGATTAAAAATCATAAAATTATGTGTGACTTAGTTGCAGAGGGGACCAAGTTGGGATTTCTGAAGAGAAGAACTCTGCACTGAGGCTAATGCATGAATATGAATTCCTCAGACGAAGAGTGTATTTTTACTGGAATTTAATGACAGTAAGAAAACATTCATGGAAATAGAACTACATGTGCAAAAACCTTGCGGTGGGAAGGAACTTACCATGTGTCTTCAACTGTGTTAAGCCTTTTGTGTGTTTTTCTCATTTAATCTAAACCATCCTTTCTTTAAAAAAAATTTTTATTATGTTATGTTAGTCACCATGCAGTACCTCATTAGTTTTTGATGTAGTGTTCCATGATTCATTGTTTGCATATAACACCCAGTGCTCCATGCAATACGTGCCCTCCTTAATACCCATCACTGGCCTATCCCAATCCCCCACCCCCAGAGTCCATAGTCTCTCATGGTTCATTCCCCCTTCTGTTTACCCCTACTTCATTCTTCTCTTCCTTCTACCGATCTCCCTGTTATTTATGTTCCATAAATGAGTGAAATCATACGATATTTGTCTTTCTCTGCTTGACTTATTTCACTTAGCATAATCTCCTCCAGTCCCATCCATGTTGCTGCAAATGTTGGGTAATCATTCTTTCTGATGGCTGAGTAATATTCCATTGTATACATGGACCACATCTTTATCCAGTCAGCTGTTGAAGGGCATCTCGGCTCCTTCCACAATTTAGCTATTGTAGACAATGCTGCTATGAACATTGGGGTGCATATGGCCCTCTCTTCACTACGTCTGTATCTTTGGGGTAAATACCCAGTAGTGCAATTGCTGGATCATAGGGTAGCTCAATTTTTAACTTTTGAAGGGACCTCCACACTGTTTTCCAGAGTGGCTGTACCAACTTGCATTCCCACCAACAATGTAGGAGGGATCACCTTTCTCCACATCCTCTCCAACATTTGTTGTTTCTTGTCTTGTCAATTTTTGCCATTCTAACTGGCATAAGGTGGTATCTCAATGTGGTTTTCATTTGAATTTCCCTGATGGCTAATGATTTTGAACATTTTTTCACGTGTCTGTTAGCCATTTGTATGTCTTCATTGGAAAAGTGTGT
This sequence comes from Ursus maritimus, assembly GCF_017311325.1. Taxonomy (NCBI): domain Eukaryota; kingdom Metazoa; phylum Chordata; class Mammalia; order Carnivora; family Ursidae; genus Ursus; species Ursus maritimus. The sequence continues at coordinate 19,698,348 of NW_024424564.1, forward strand.
GTTCATATCTTCTGCCCATTTTTTGATTTATTTGTTTCTCGTGTATTGAGTTTGAGAAGTTCCTTATAGATCTTGGATACCAGCCTTTCATCTGTAGTTTCATTTGCAAATATCTTCTCCCATTCTGTGGGTTGCCTCTTTGTTTTGATGACTGTTTCCTTTGCTGTGCAGAAGCTTTTTATCTTGATGAAGTCCCACAAGTTCATTTTTTTCTTTTGTTTCTCTTGCCTTTGGAGATGTGTCATGAAAGAAGTTGCTGTGGCCGATGTCAAAGAGGTTATAGCCTATGTTCTCCTCTATGATTTTGATGGATTCCTGTCTCACATTGAGGTCTTTCATCCATTTGGAGTATATCTTTGTGTATGGTGTGAGAGAGTGGTCAAGTTTCATTCTTTTGCATATAGCTGTCCAATTTTCCCAGTGCCATTTATTGAAGAGACTGTCTTTTTTCCACTGGATGTTTTTTCCTGCTTTGTCAAAGATTAGTTGACCATCCTGTAAGGTCATTCTTATTTTCTCACTCATGCTTTCATGAGTTAAGCCAACCATTAACATGTCTCTTTTATCTATAGTACAGATGAGAAACCTGAGAAGTAGACATGTGAAATAAGTTACTTAAAGACATTTGGCTAGCTAGTAAGATGTAGGAGTTGGAGTTGGATTCCAAGACTACTGAGGCCACAGTCTGTTCTTTTACCCACTGTGCTATGCTACTATTATATTTAATCCAAATAACCCATGATTACAACCCTGGAGCCATTTGCTTCTTAGCAATTCTAAAGAACCACCTTAATTTCACCATCTTCCTTAGTAAAACTAGAATCTATAATTAGCTTTATCACACTCCTAACCATTTCCACTGAGAAAATGGTGGAGAACCGGAACATTCAGCAAAGGCTAGTATTAGACACCACAGCCACTTGTAGTACCTCTTAGAAAGAGAGGTATGTGGCTCATATCAGAATTAGGTTCATCCCTAAGTAATGAAAATCCCAAAACAACAGTTGCTTCAAGATTAAAATTTGTTTCTTTATCTTGTAAAACTCCACAGACAGGTAGTTCAGAGCTCTATTCTACAAAGTCATCAAGTCCCCAGGTTCCTTCTGTCTTGCTCTTCTGACATTCATAGCAAGCCATCTCCTGATCAAGATGACCGCTTGGGACCTGTATTAGCTTCCTAGGGCTGCTGAAACAAAGGACAATGAACTGGCTTACAACAATGGGAACTGACTGCAGTTCTAGAGGCTAGAAGTCTGAAATTAAGAAGTATAGTCATACTGTCTCTAAAAGATGTAGGAGAGAATCCTTGTTGCCTCTTCTAGCTTCCACTGTTTGCTGGTGTTCTTTGGTGTTCCTTGGCTTGTAGATGCATTGCTCTGGTCTCTGCCTCTGTCATCATGTGGGCATCTTCTCCCTGGATGTCTCTACATTGCCTTCCCTCTCTGCCTGCCATTGTATCTTCACATGGCTTCTCTTGTATGTCTATGTTCAAAGTTTCCTCTTCCTATGAGGACAGCAGTCACACTGGATTAAGGCCTACTCTCATGACCTTATCTTTATTTGATTAAATGTGCAAAGACCGTATTTTCAAATAAGGTCTCATTCACAGGTACTAGAGGTTGGGATTTCAACAAACTTAGTTTGCAAGGAGGCACAATTTAACCCATAACAGGTTCCAACATCATATTTACATTCCATCCTGCAGAACTAGTAAAGAAAGAAGGAGGCTATGCCTCTTTCCTTCAGGGAAACTTTCTATATGGTGTACAGAAAAATTTTGCTTACTCTGCACATACTTAGGGTTCAAGGAAGGTTGGCCAGCTTTGTGCACAGCTAAACTGGAGGTTCTGTTATTAAGGAAGAAGGAGTGAACTGTATTGGGTGACAGTAAGCAGTCTCTGACATGTGGTCTAAAATCGCTCTTCAAACCAGTTACACTGATTAGTTTCTTTCATCTATTGGATTGCAGTGTTTGATACTTTTACAGAAAGTTACATAAGCATGCCACCTGTTTTAGACTGGGACAGAGATATATGGCTTTCTGGAAGTTTCTAACAAGCCACTCCCACAGTGTAGTTATATAACTTAGTGACGCGATCTTGAGGTAGTCAGTAAACTTCCCCAATCTCAATTCCCTCATTTATAAATTAGGGATAATATCTACCTCATATGATTGCTGTGTAGCTTAAGCAGGAGATATATAGATATATATGTAGATATAGATATATAGTGTGTGTGTGTGTGTGTGTGTGTGTGAAGGTTCCTGGCATATATAAGGTAGTTTATAGTTACTTATTAAATATGAATCCAAGAAGGAAAAGATGGAAAGAAAGAGAAAAGGAAGGAGGAAGGGAAAGAAAATTTCTTTCTGGATATAACATTCAAGTGAAAAAAAAAAACCAACCCTAATGTGAGGAAAATTTTCTTCAGTGTCCTCTTCAGTGAGTCATGTTTCTTCTGAGAAAATATCGATCTATTTGCTCTCAGCAGTTCTTTCGATGTGATATAAATCACACATATTTTGATTATTATTTGAGAATAATTCTCAGCCTGTCAGTCAGAAAACAACCATTGATCAGATAATCTCACATGACCTGACCAGGTGTCAGCTATGGCTATTGCAACCCAGAGGAGTGGTCTGAATAACTCCTTCGGCATTGTATACATATGTACTCAGCCTTCCCGGTAGACACTGTAGCAGAGTCTGCTAATGGCATCCCATATCCAGTTCCCTCTCTTTTTCCATGGGGCTGTATATTTAGCTGGGGTACATGACCATCTACCAAATGATTGCATTTCTCAGCCTCTCTTGACACTTGCTGTGGCCATATGATCAAACCAATGAATATGAGCATAAGTAACGTGTGCAACTTCTAAGTCCTGCAAGGAGGAGGCATTTCTTTCCCTGCATTGCCTTTCTCCTCCCGTGTCTGAGATACGGATATAACATGGAGATTGCTTTGATGAGAGCAGTTACTTAGGACAGCAGAGCATCAAGATAACTTGAGTTCTGGGTTCCTCATAGCATGGAGCTACCATATCAGCCCAGTTCTGCTAAAACTTGGATTGCTACATGAATATAGATTATTTTGTTTAAACCACAATTATTCTGGGTTTTATTATTGTCCCAGAACCTGTATCCTAAAAAATGCAAAATTTGTTACCTCAAAGTAGACATTGGCTGAGTGGTACAAGAACACATTTGTTGCATTCTGGGAAGTTGGCTGCCATATTACACTGTGGAAAGATATTTGGAAAGCTGTCATCTGTAATCACTTGAAAAGTGGACCAAATGGTTAGGGAGACCAAAGCTCTAAAAGAAAAGGTTAAAAAAAATCAGGATGTTGGAATGTATTAGCTGTTTCTTTACTTCTTTCAGCACAATTTTCAAGACAGATATGGATTCGGACTCGATTGAGTCAATGGTCTACAGAAACAGAAGGCAACACAACTTTCCTAAGAGAAGATCTCTCCACCTGGAGCAGCAATCTCTGTTGATTAAACATGGAGTAGGTTAGGAAGGGTTGGAGGAATGAGCTGCTTCCGTAGGCTGAACTATTATAATAGTGATAAAAGGTGGCTGGGAGCAGCAGGAGTGGCAAAAAGTTGGTTTTAGTTCCTTAAGAGTCTCTACCATGCCTCTCAAGCAAGTCCAAAGAAAAATAATAATACATTTTCTGGTTGGATTTTTCAATGTCCAATAAAGCATTATTGCAAAACTTCGTGTACACCATCTGTGTAAGAAGAATGTACTTCCTGTGTAAACATAGCCTCAGATAAATTAATCTGGTGCACAGATCTTTGAACCAAAGTGTGCAATCCCTAGGGCACAGCAAGAATTCCCTGTGGGTACCGGGGCCCATATAAAATTAAGAGGCCAATTTATAGATCTTAAACTTTCATATTTATCTTTTCTAAAAGCTCATCTACCTGAGAATTTCTTCATGGTCAAGAGTCATTGTACTTTTCCTTTGTGACGTTAGGGCAAAAAACAAACAAACAAAAACCCAACAAACCCATTTAATGTCAATGTATATACATAGTCTTATTGCAAAGAAATATTAAAGAGGTGATTGATGTGAGATGGAAAACACAAAATATATTACATAATACAGTTCCATCCAGGAAGTGACAAGGAAACAAGAATTTAAGGAGCAAAAGGAACTGTTAGAGAAGACCTCGTTCACATTTATTTTTAAATGAATGTTGGTTGTGTCAAATCATTATATTACTTACATTATTTTTGACATATTTAAAAGAATGTTATACTCGTTTTGTTTTTTAAAATGTGAAAATATACAATGTGTTGGAATTGCATCTTTCGCTATTACTTAAATTTATAATGGAGATAAGTTTTTACATTTAGATCTAACAATGTTGGAGGTGCTTCACAGTATTTAAATGTTCTTTAATTGTATACTCAAGCAAAAATGTTTGAAGACCCCACCTCTGTTCCCCATTGTAATTGGGATACCGCCTATAAGCCCTTCCCATATAGAGATATGGACCCTCTGTTGCTCCTGAGCAAACCATGCCTTTGTTTAGAATTGCTGATGACTTCTGGATGGTTGCATATTCTCTATGGCAGCCAAGTAAAATCAGCAGTTTTGTCTGCATAAAATGTAGGGGAAGTTAAGCTTCAAGTTTGGGTAGAACCATGGGCCTTTCAGTTTAAGTGTAAACAGTAACATTAGGTTATCTGAGGCGAAGAAACATACGAAGAAACAATGTATGCTTGTCTTTTTTCTTCTTTGATGAGCTTTCCTTTTTCCTTCAGAAAAGATTGAAAGTATACTTTCTCATTCCTTCCATATTTGATACATCACATGGAGATAATCTTGCTGAAAAAATTGTTATTGCAGATGCTTTTCATGTATCCAAAGCAAATACTAGTTTCCAGTCCTTTGTATTTTTTCAAACAGGACTGCTGGAGCTCCCAAATATGAACTGCATTCATTCTGCTATAGCTAGAAGGCTTGGCAAGTGTTTTCTAATGAAACATTGTACACCTTATTAGGTTTGTTATTTTTTTTTTTTAACAAGGGGGATTGGGAAGAATAAACCAAAGGAATGCCTTAGAACCCTTTAGCTTGATATTCTAATAAGGAAAAAAGTATTAGGCTTCTATTGGCACACTGATCACCTTTTAAAAATATATGAGGATGCAGATTGAGTATCGTTTGAATAAAACTTTAATTTCTCTTTAACAGAAATGTCCTCTCTACTATAGTACATATTAATTATTCCTATTAAAGCTAACTGTTAAAAGGACTAACAAGGCACAATATAGTTTGTCTTCCAACTGGAATATATTGATTTTCCATATTTTCTGCCAATTATTTCTTTTGAAATAAGAGGAGTAAAACTTGAATTTATTTTACCTGGGAAGTTGGATACTAGGTGAGGAATCCACCCAGCTAAATTTCTCTAGGAATTGCTCATTCTACCACAAGGATGTCTCTTCCCCTCATGGTCTTATTTCTATAGAAAGGCTCACTTTCAAAGTACTCAAATGATTGGACCCCGGGTCGAACCTGAGCTGAGTCCATCAGACTCCCTCCGGGGAATTTGGAGTTGGAGCTGAGAGACTGGAGTTTATTCCCCACTTGTGACTGAGCGTTCTGCTTCTTACCTTGGAGCCTACAGTCTGCCTTTGTGAAAGAACTGGCTTATCCCTAACATTAATGGCACTAGGAGCGAGAGTACGAATGTATTTGAATATTGGAAAGGCATAAATTAAGGAAACAAACTATTAAATAATATATTTTCTATCTTCCTATCTTGACAAATATAATTTAGAACAACCTGGGGGATGAGGTTTGGAATTTTAAGATACTAAAACTCCTCAGAATTCTACAAGGAAAACTGATTTTGAAGGGAGAGTTGGTCTGTAACCTCTCCTTTTTCACCAAGTGACCATACATTGCATGGACATAGACACTCCAGGAAATCATTTAATCTCCATCTGCCTTGACCATGTTTGGGATTGGAGGGGCACACTTGCAGAGCAGTCTGTCCTTGGGAAGACAGACCCAGGAAAGAGGTTGCTGCAGGTTCTGGAAATAAACTCAGGCCCACTGAAGGTAGACGGAGGGAATTCTGGGGCCTCAAGTGTCCCGACCATGTTCTAGAAGGGACGATGTGGGCTCTGGAAAGGCACCGCTTTTGTTGTTGTTGTTGTCATTGAAAATAGACTTTATGTTTTAGAGGAGCTGTAGCCATGTTGAACAGAAGGTACAGAGAGAGCGTTTCTATATACTTCCCGCCCCCACATATGCACAGGGGAGGCTCTACACGCGTGACAGCATATCTTTCTAACCTCACAGACTCCTTGCCTCATGGGGAGGTCATAGTCAGGGAAGGGCAGGCATGGAGCCTTCTAAAGTTCGGAGTCTAGGGCAGATGTCCCTCTTGCCTGGGCCTAAGGACATTATTGGGGAAGAATAAGGTAAATTGAACTAATAAAACAAAGAGACAAGTTAGAATACTAGGGATATTCCAATTCCTGGTATTAGTCTCTTCCAAGGCTTGGCCGTTTTTCTGCTCTAGTTTGTTTGTTTATTTGTTTGTTTTTGACACTATGGCATTCTTATAAAACATTTCTCCATTTTTCTTAAGCTAGTTTCATGTGGTTTGTGTTGCTTGTAATCAATGAGACCTAACTAAGAAAACAAGGGCATCCAACTGGGAGACTTTGAACTGCCAATCCAATTAAATTTTATTACCTGAGTTTATATATTTAATAATGTGTTTACTTTACAAAGTGATTTCACATCCACTTGGTAATCTCCACAATACCCTGTGAGGTAAGAATCACTATTTCCATTTTGCAGATATAGAAATGAAAGCTTGACTAACTTGTCCAAACTTCTAAACAAGATTTCCTTGTGGTGAAGTAAGGAGACTTGTGTATATTGCTCTCCAGACGTTGGCGTTCATGAGAAAGTAGGTCAGCAGGTGCTAACAGTGAAGTCCTCACCCTACAAAAACTATTAGAAACAAGGTAACAATAGATCAAGACATCATTTTACTCATTTTCCAAGCAAATATGATCCTTTTGAAATTTCTTTCGCAGAGAGTGAAAATGGCAAGAATAACAGAATTCAATTGTCACCATCCCTTCGTTTGATGTCCTACACCAGGTACTAAGCCAAAGGTACCCCTTCTCAGTGTGAGTGTGCAAGATGTAAACGCAAGAAGAACTCTTCCTAGACTCAAGGGAAGTTGGGAGGGGGAAGAGAAGCAGGTGTTAAATTTCTATCTGAGCTATGTGGGGATTCCTCAGAGTTTTAGGAATCCACAAATATCTGGTACTATTTCTAGTTACAGAAAGAAAGTGAAGGTGTGATGTGTGGGCAAAGAACTCTTCTCTGATTTTGAAATTCGCCTCCCTGAAAATGGAGCTGGGATAGGTGGACAGAGAGGAAGTTTGCTGGAAGTTAATAGCTCTTTAGGATAACCCAAGAAAATGTGTGTGTGTGTGTCCCTGAAGCTAGCTAATATACTTAGTATGGAAAAAGAGAGATCCTAGAAGGATAAGCACAAATAAAATAAATAAATAAAATTAGAATTATGATGTACCTGGATGCAGGCTAAGGAAGGTGGGACTCTGTTGGTGGGAATGTAAATTCGTATAGCCACTCTGGAAAACAGTATGGAGGTGCCTCAAAAAAACAAAAATAGAAATACCACATGATTTTTCACAGAACTAGAACAAATAACTCTAAAATTGTGTGGAACCACAAAAGATCCCAAATGGCCAAAACAAAATGGGAGGTGTCATGATTCCAGATTTCAAAATATACTACAAAGAAGCAGTTATCAAACCAGTATGGTACTGGTACAAAAATAGGCACATAGATCAATGAAACAGAATAGAGTCCAGAAATAAACCCATATTTTTATGGTCAGTTAATCTGTGACAAAGGAGGCAAGAACATATGAGGTAAAAAGACAGTTTCTTTAACAAATGGTGGTGGGAATACTGGACAGCTACATGCAAAATAATGAAACTGGACTACTTTCTTATACCATACACACACGCATACACACACACACACACACACACCTCATATTGGATTAAAGACCTAAATATAAAACCCAAATCCATAAAATTCCTAGAAGAAAATATAGACAGTAATGTCTTTGACATCAGCTGCAGGAACGCTTTTCTAGTTATGTCTCCTTTGGCAAGGGAAACAAAAGCAAAAACAAACTATTGGGACTACACCAAAATAAAAAGCTTTTGCACACTGAAGGAAACCATCAACAAAGCAAGAAGACAATCTACTGAATAGAAGGAGATATTTGCAAATGATGTATCTGATAAGGGGTTAATATCCAAAATACATAAAGAACTTATACAATTCAATATCAAAAAATCTTGCAAATAATTCAACTAAAAATGGGCAGAGAACATGAATAGATATTTTCCCAAAGAAGACATGCAGATGGCCAACAGATACATGAAACGATGCTCAACATCACTCATCATCAGGGAAATGCAAATCAAAACCACAATGATCTATCACCTCTCACCTATCAGAGTGGCTACAATTGATAACACAAGAAACAAGAAGTGTTTGTGAGGACGTGGAGAAGAAGGAACTCTAATTCACTGTTGGTGGGAATGCAAATTGACGCAGCTGCTGTGGAAAACAGCATGGGGGGGTCCCTCAAAAAATTAAAAATAGAATTACCATAGATTTGGTAAATTCCACTACAGGTATTTACACAAAGAAATAAAAAACACAAATTCAAAAAGATATATGCACCTGTATGTTTATTGCAACATTATTTATAACATCTAAGATATAGAAGCAACCTGTGTACCCACTGATAAATGAATGGGTAAAGAAGTTGTGGCATATATAAAACGGAGTATTACCTAGGCATAAAAAGGATGAGATCGTGTCATTTGCAGCAACATGGATGGATCAGAGAGTATAATGCTAAGTGAAATAAGTCAGTCAGGGAAAGACAAATACGATATGATTTCACTTATATGTGGAATTTAAGAAACAAAACATACGAACAAAGAAAAAGAGGGACCAACAAAAAACACCTTTAAATATAGAGAACCAGCTGGTGATTGTCAGAGAGGAGGTAGGTGGGGGAATGGGTGAAATAGATAAAGGGGATTAAGAGTATTACGTCTCGTGATGAGTACTGAGTAATGTATAGACTTGCTGAGTCACATTGTACACCTGAACTAATATAACACTGTATGTTAATTATACTCGAACAAAAGAATCAAACAAACAAAAACTTCAGTAGTAACCATGGCATCACAGGTGTGGCTATTGATTAAATAGCAAAGAGCAGCTTCTTAGGGGCTCCTTAGTAAGGCTTCATGAGCCAGCTTTGTGGGGATGAGGGATGGGGGATGAGAGGTGATGAAGGGGCCCGATAAACCCACCTTGTTTATTTTGAGAACTGGAGCTGGATGTGCTGAAGAAGAAAAACACACCTGTCATGGGAGGAAGGAAAATGAGCAGATCAGGCTCACGCACATCAACGTTACTCAACAAAGTCCTGTCACGTGTACGTAAGTGTATGGGAGTAGCGGGGGTGACTATTTCTCATAGTTGAAGGGATCTGTACTTTCGGCACCATCCTTTGACCTCTGCAGGGGTGATACTGCGTAGCAACCCACTGCAGGTTTTTTCAACAGCACTCATCCATCACAGGCACTCACTGGAGTCTTTTCAGTGTTCCTCCCCCCTGCACTCCTCAGCTTTATGGGATGTGCTTCTAAAGCCCATCCCTACAACCTTTTGATGCCATTATCCCTCCAATTCTGTGAGGCACTCAGGACACTGGAAATAACATAAATTGGGTTGTGACTCTTGGACCTTTTAGTACAAAACCAACAATACTCTCAAGCAAGTCATTACTCTTCACCATTTTATCACCATTCAAAAACTTCTCATTCTTCAAGTCTGCACTAAAGGCTATGACCAAATCTTTAATTATGTTTTTTTGCTTGGCTTTAGTCCCCTTTTTTATTATCCTCATTAGGTTATGAGTTAGAAATTTAGAGTCAGACCTCCTTTGCTGTAAGTTGCTCAAATTAGCTTGTTAGTCTACTAAAATAACTCAAATTACAGCACATTTTGTAAATATTTAAGAAGATGAAGATTATCAAAGGCATTCATGAAGTTCCCTATTGTAAATGGTACATACTAACGTACTATATAAAGAGATCCATGTCGACCTTGTTCCTTGTTTTGGGAGATTGTAATTACAGCTGGAACTGTAAGAAATTATCCATTTTTAAAAATTAATACAAACTAGAGAATATGGGCACTGAAAAAAAAAGTTCCTTAATCTATAAAAAGACCCTGAGATGTCAGGGCTGTGTTTGGTGATGAGAATGGAATTACATAGTGTTGGATGAATATGTGTAAGTGTGTGCACCAAGCTATTTACTCATACTTAAATACCTTATACGGGTATTACTTACACCCTCTAATAATAATCAGCCATAATTGAGTGTTTACTGTCTGTTGGGTAGAATTCTAAATGTTTTATATATATCGTTTCATTTAATTCAGTTAAATGGCCTATTCAACAATACATTGGGCATTTTTTTCTCAGTTTACAGATGAGGAAACTGAGGTCCAGAGGATGAGGTAATTTGGCCAAGATTAGATAGTTGGTGATAATTAATTGGTAGGCTTCTTAGACCTTCGTACAGAGGTCAAGCAGACTCAAAGTCCCCACATAACACAGTCCAACTACCGAGAGCAAACCTATTCAATATTAGGTAGAACCGTTGTAGGCAGAGCTGATACCTTAGGCTCCATTTTTTCTGAGTCTGCTCTGGCCTTCTTCAATGTCTCCTTCCAGTTCTGTCATCCTGGGCCAGTAGTGCTCCTCACCATCTTGAATTGCACGGCCTACATCTGTGGCTCCCTGATTGTGCTCTAGTTTCTACTTGCTGCAGATTCATCTGGGGGGTTTGGGGTCTACCACAAATCTGGTGGATTTTAATCTCTAGGAGTGAGATCTGAGAATCTGCATCTATTGATCATTCCAAATGATTCACATGTGTATGAACCATTGAGAACCAACAGGTAGGTGTTAAATTTTACCACACTTAACTTGTAAAATATTTGAGGAGTAAGAGCTAGGAATGAGGATAAGAGGATGAAGGGAGTGGAGATACATTACATACTTAATGAATGTAAATACATACATAAGTTTTTAGTACAGACTTCTCATGTTCATTTTATAATATCCTTAGTAATGTGGAACCCAGATTCAAATTCAGAAATAAATTAGAAACCCAAGACCAGCAACAAACCAAACAAAGTTCCCTAACTGGCAGTGAGACTAACAATAGTGAGCCACCATTGAAACAGAGCCTGCCATTTTAGAACTGTAAAATCTCGTTTTAAAAATTTCACAAAGCAGGCTGTCTCGTGTCCTCTGTTCAATGTTAGTCCTTTGTATGTTTACAATGAACCAGATTAGAAGAAGTTAAGAAGAAAGATGGCTATCCAAAGAAGAATCACTGTGCAGAGAAAGTGGGCAGCAGAAGCAGGGGCTTCACCAGATAGAGAGCTATTTGGTTAAGTCAGCAAGTAGAAAAGTCCTACTTGTCTCAGTGATCATTGAAGGAATCACTACCTGGCACACTACATGGCAAAGTTTGGTCGAAACTTTGAATTTGTCTTTGACTTCCATCTTTCTTCCACAATGTGTATCTATTCTGTCAACAAATCCCATTGCCTCTGCCTTCAACATATATCCAGAACTAAACTACTTCTTACCACACCATTACTGCCCCAATCCAAGTTACCATCATCTCTCTCCTGGATTATTGAAGCAACCCGCTAAATGGTCTTCTGGAATTTGTCCTTGACACTCAGAATCTATTCTCAATCTAACAGCTGGAGTGATCTGGTAAAAAAAGAGTTAGATTGTAGTACTTCTCTGCATAAAAACTTCCAGTGGTTTCCCATCTCTTATAGAATGAATTCAAAGTTCTTCCTTTGACCTAAGGCCCCTTACAACAATCTAAGCCCCCACTATCTCCTTCAGCTAATCTCATTCTACTTTCCGCCAGTATCACTCTGCCCCCGTACAGTAGCCATGCTGCTGTACCTGGAACATGCCAGATACCTCAGAGCTGAAGCACTTGTTTTCTTCCTGGGATGTTTGACAGTTTTTTTTTTCCTTTACTCAAAATTTTCCCAGTGAAAAATTCTCTGACATTGTATTTCAAATGACAATCATCTTCACACATCTCATCCATCTTCTGTGTTTTATTGTTCTCCATGGTACTTATCTATTTACTCCCAAGGAGAAATGAGGCTGGGCTAGGAGTCCTAATTCTTCTTCTCTGTGTACCATCAGGCTGACTCAGGGCCCTGTTGGTGTGGGGAAGCTTCGAGGGACTGCTTTATGGAGTCTCAATTGGAGATCTGAGGCAATAGCCACTGCCTAGGTCATTTACATAGCAACACCTCTTCATTCACTGAGCCAGAGTTTGAACAGAGAAAAATTGAGAAACACACATCTGATAGCGTCACTCTCCTCTCCTTCTCCCCCACCTTCTCCCTATAATTTTCCATGCCAAAGAAGATGGCTCCTTTATCTTCTCTCTGTAAAACTCTATGGTCAATCTTTCCAACTCTATGGTTTGACCCAAATCAGGCCTACCACCTGTTTTTGTGTGCCTACAGGCTAAGAATGTCTTTCTCTTTTTTACATTGTTGAAAAAAAACCAATAATAATATTTTATGTCATGTGAAAGTTATATAAAATTCAAATTTCAGTGTCCATAAATAAAGTGTTATTGGAACATAGCCATGCCCATTCATTATGTATTGTCTATGGCTGTTTTGTGTCCCAGTGGCAGAATTAAGCAGTTGCCACAGAGACTGTATGGTTTCTAAACCCCAAAATGTCTACTCTCTGGCCTGTTACATAAAAATTCTGTTGACCTCTGATATAATAGAACGTTTTTCTGACTCGGGATAGGGAAGAATTTCTTAAGACATGAAAAGCACTAGTCACAAAAGAAAAGACTGATGAATTGAATCATGGTAGTATTAATCCTGAATGAATGGAAATTGGGACAGGACAGGCAAGAGAGAAAAGGAATAACTACATAAAGAGACAATATTGAAATTGACCTCTGAAAAATTTTAAGCACACATCACTGTTTGTGCGACTCTTAAAATCAAAGCCAAAAACACATGCAAAGAGTATAGATGACAATTTGTTTCTTAAAAAGACCATTTAAATGCATAGTTACAGATTTTCTTTTCACTTTAAAGAAAGAAAAGATCAGAGATTTTTCTTTATTTTCTGACATAAAAATTGTAGTAATTGTCAAATTTTTCAGAACTTAAGAACAGATTTTATGTCTCTGCCATTCACACTACTGTAGACACTGGTTTGCTCTTTGCCACTTGATACCTTCCAGAACTGACCTGGGGGTTCCCCAGTATGACCTCAGGGATGAACACCACATCTTAAGCCTAGAAAGAGGAAAATTGCCAGGAAATACTGTCCGTTTCTTCAGGAATTTGGAAATACCTGGGGGTTCCTTAGATAAACAAACAATGTTCTATTTGTCGTGACATATGTCTTCTAAAAGGTTTATAGTTTTGTCTTCAACCTTTAAGATTTTAACCTGGATTTGATTTGATTTTGTGTATAACTAGATGACCAATTGTCCTGGTGGCATTTATGGAATAGTTCCCCTTTTCACGGCCTTCCGTAAAGTCTGCTCTGCCATAAATTGAGAATCCATTTTTACGTGGAACCTATCTAGTCCTTTGACTCTGGTGTATTTGTCTTTCCCTGTGCCTGTATCTCACTGTCTTTATTACTACAGCATTTTAAGAAATCTCTAGGTTTTGTAGGCAGGTCTCTTTGACATTCTTCTTATTATTATTATTACTATTATTATTATTATAACTGTCTTTGTTCTATGCCACCCTTTGAGCTTCTATATAAATTCTAAAGTGACTTTTGTGAAATACTATCAAGAACCCACCTGGGATTTTGATCATCATAACTTTGACTTTTTACTTTTTAAAAATATTTTATTTATTTATTTGAAAGAGAGAGAGAGAGAGAGCACGAACAAGGGGGAGAGGTGGAGGGAGAGGGAGAAGAAGACCCCCAGCTGAGCAGGGGCTGCCCCGGGGCTCCAAGGCTCAATCCCAGGATCATGACCTGAGCTGGAGGCAGACGCTTAACTGACTGAGCCACCCAGGCGCTCTGGCTTTGACTTTTTAAGCATTTATTTAAACATTTATTATGAAAAATTATCCACCACTCAACCTTAACAAACAACAACATTTTGATGTACTTGCTTCATCAATCCTCTAATTACTTCTGCTGAAGTATTTCAAAGCAAGTCCCAGAGCCGTGTCACTTCAATCCCTAAATATATCAATATGCATCTCCGAAAGGGGAAAACATTTTCACATTACCCCTGTGCCATGATCACATCTTACATAATTAGAAATAATTTTTATTATGATCTAATATTCAGTTCACAGTCAAATTTCCCCAATTATCCAAAAATGTCTTTTTTGCAGTTGATTTGAATTGGGATCCAAGCAAGCTACTCTCCCTATATTTGGTTATTAGATCTCTTAGGTTATGTCCAGTGTAGAATGGTCTTCTCTCCTTTAGTTTTTCATGCTATTGACTTGTTAAAAGAAACCGGATCAGGTGTCCTGAGGAATTCTGCATTAGGCACAGTTCTTCTGTGATGTCCTTTAACTTGTTTCCTCCATCTGTAGTATTTCCTATAGAATGGAATTTAGATGTGGACGCTTAGAATTAGTTTTAAATTCTTTTGGCCAGAAATACCATAGACAATTCTGTGTATTTCCAACACATGTAGTATTTCCTATTACATCCCACCAGATGACGTGCTGTGCCAGGTCAGCTCACTTCCGTATTACTAAGATTGCCCTATAGGTGCAAGTGGCGATAGCCTGATTCCTTCATTTCATAGTTTTCCATCAGCCATTAATCCAATGTTATTACCTCCACTGATGACCGTATCCTGAATCAATTAGTTCATTAGGATTTGTAAACAGCAATTTTCTAGTTCTCTCGTTTTATCTGCATTTGTCAACTGGTACTTTTGATGAATAGAACGACCTGTCTTCATCCACCAAAGATATTTGGTTACTCTGAAAAAGAATTCATCCAAGAAAGGCAGGATAGAATGCATAATTACACCCCTTTTATTATGAATTTACGGAGTAATGATTCGGTGCTCTTACGAATTTCCACAGTATCTAATGAGTTCTGCTTTACTGTCTGTTTCTCCCACCCTTTTTAAAAGCATCATTATGAACTCATTATCAACTCACATGTTCATGTGTTTTACCAAATTGCCGGATTTGGTCTATGGGCCATAGTCTGCTGGTCCTGTTCTAGATGGAGGCAACTACATAAACCTGATTCCCAGGGGAGAAGAGCGCAGAGCAAAGCCCCCAACTGATGTGCAAAGATATCCAGCATGTGGAAAACAATAAGACTCATTAGTTCAAGCCATTAAGATTCTCAAGTTAAAGCATAATCTAGTCCAATCCGAGACACAGTTTTGTCTTTAAATGGTAAGGCAGCAATGAATAACTAGATGACAAGAGTTAATGGAAAGAGAAAGGAAAACGGAAGCTGAGAAAGGGCCAGGCGTTTGGATGGAAAGTTAAAGAGCTCATGAAAATTTTGACAGATTACTCCTTCTTTTCATCTGAACTCCGCATCTTTAAATCCCAGTCATCCTGTTTGCATGTTTGACCACATATCTTCCCCTCTTTCTGGGATGCTGGAATGTTGATGGTTTCCAATATTTTTTTTAAAAGAAAGTCATAGAAAGGTTTTTAAGTAAATCTGAAAACTGCGTCAGAAAGTCAGGAAGGCCAAAATAAGGAGCTCTGTTAAGAGACATTCCATCAACAAAAATATCTCTTCTCCTCTCTGCCATGGCAACTCCAAAATAGTAAAGAATATGTAATATGCAGTATCCTTATTTGAACCAGGATGCTGAGAACTGTGCAGCCAGCAAGTGTCTATTTCGGTGGCAAGCAAGGGCCGGTTCTGAAGACACTGAGCGGATTCTGTAGCGTTGCTGGAGCTTTCCGGCTTGTCAGTGGCAGGGTTCCAAGGATGCTCAACGGATCCACTTTCCAACGGCTTAAATCTGTGTATTCACCTTGTGCGTCTTTGCAGTCGCTGGAGCCCTGATTCTAACACGGCTGGTGTGTGTAAAAAACCCTTTTCCTCTGGACGTGCCAGAGTGCGAAACAGAAGAGATGTTTGTGGTGATAAAGGTTGCACTTGTTAGAGCCTCTTGCCCTAGAATTGCTGGTGAGGAAACAGTCCTTATTTGATCATTTTTGGGTGAGGGAAATGAAAATAAGTTGTGTGCACAGGCTCTAATTCCCTCAGGGCAGCTGAGTGGGAGAGAGAGGCTCTTTGGAAAACCTACAGTTTATTCTTACAAAACAATGTAGCCTCTAAGAAGTTGAAAACATTTGGAGAAAGTACAGAAATGAAAAGCATTATTGTATGAAGTTCAAAAGCTTAGGGGAAAAAAAAAAGGTGTTCTATAAAAGTTTCAGACTTTACTTTTTGCCTTGGAAATCCTCTGGCCTACAATAATATGATTTGTTTAAAATATGGCACTTAAATATTTAAATGTAGCAGGCCCTATGTGTTTAATTTCTTTGTTTAACTGATGCATACTTTCCCAACTATGTAGTGACTGGTGTAAAGTGTTCTATATTTATGTGGTTCAGCTTTCCAGAATATTTGGATACTGGCCTTAAATATGTACAGTATCATTCCTTTGCAACAGTGTTGGCAATGCCCAAATATATTAATGTTATACCTCCATAGTCTACTTTTCTGAAGCATAGTTAACGATGAGAAAAGTAAATTAAATTATCAAGTAGTTTATTAAAACCGCAGGGACCACAGAGAATTATAAAGTTAAATTTCCATTTCACTATGTAGAATGTCAGATCCTGGTAAAAATCTTCTATTTATATTTTAAACAATTATGACTTTAGTATATGGATTCTTTAGGCAATATCAATATGCATTCTGATGGAATTATGGTCATTTAATAGCATGAAACACAGAGCGAAGCATTAAGAATTTAAAAAATAATCCGTTTTTTAGAGCTGCTTTTCTATCAGAAGCAGTGGGGAAAAAAGTCTTTAGAGGAAAGAGAAGTGAAGTGTTACTCTCCAGTGAATGCTTTTATACAGAATGAATGTGCCTTCTAACAAAGGTTTGACTATACTGATGCCCTGTGGCACCAAGACATTGTTTTTAAGTGTCGAAAAGAGAATGTGGCTGCCACGGTCTGGTCATGACCTCTCTGGATACATGGAACCTCTCCCTGGGACTGACCTTCACTGGAGTGAGGTCAGTGACAAGAATTTGGCCTTGAAGAAATCATAAATTGACGAGCAAACAGCGAGTATGAAAGAGCACATTTTCTATCAAACTTTATTAGCCCCCAGGAAGAGAGTGTATGTTTTCAAAAAAGCAGTTCACTCCTGGCAATTGGGTCCCAAGGCAAAAATGAGTGAAAGAATAGTAAAACAGGCTAAGAGGCAAAAGATAGCTAAGGAGAGTTTATATCATAAAGCACATACTCAATTCCATAATGTACAGTGTTCAAAGTAAGCATGATTTAAAATGACACAGATGTTTCAAGATATACAGCATTTTGTGGTTCTAAGAACTCTTAGGGGCTGGGCAGACCTTCTAGTTCAATAGTGTGATATAATGTTTCTATGTATTCTATAGGAGACCATTAATCCAAAAGATTCTGTACGGCTTCCTAAAACGCTTTATCAACCATAGGAAGATCTGTTTCTTAAGAGACTGTGATTTTTTTTTTCTGTTCTGTTTTTGTTATTGCTTGTAGTCTAATTTTAGAGAGGACCATGTTATGGGCTGAAATGTGTTCCTCCCAATATCCATATGTTGAAGCCCTAAACCCCAGTGTTTCAGAATGTGACTATATTTGGAGATGGGACCTTTAAAGAGGCGGTTAAGGTAAAACGAAGTCTTTAGAGTGGGCCCAAATCCAATCTGATTGGCACTCTTCCTTTCTCAGCTCCTGGCTGGGTCCGCTTGTCTTCTTGTAGAACTAGCCCCCTGGCCCCTAGACTTGGTGTGCGGATTAGAAGCATGGATTTGGTGTGCATGTTTGACTTTAACGCCAGCCTTAGACAATCTGCTGGCTTTTGGCAGTCCAGTCTACCCTCGAGGCTTTGAGCAAGACCATCCCAATCCTCCCGGGCCTGCCGTGGGCATGCTGCATGCTCTCACTCCACCTTACGTGTGGTAGGTTGAGATCACCTTTCCCAGAACGCTGCTTTAATTGACGTCCCTCCAGTCTGGTGTGCCACATAGCCATCCACAAAAGTCGATCTTAAAAAACAAAAATCTTCATCCCGTTGAAAGTTTGATGTTTGTAATCACAGAAAACTTTCTTAACCCCCGCATATTTCCTTCCTATGCATTTAAAATGCAAACAATGGCTGTAACTTCATGATGCAGAAATATGCAAAATTTCTGATGTTCTGCTGTTGCATAAAAGCTCACTTTTTTCTATTTTTTTCTTTAGAATCCATTCTTAGTCTTAAGACTGGTAAAGAATGGGTGGACAGGGGTGCCTGAGTGGCTTAATTGGTTAAGCAGCTGCCTTCAGCTCAGGTCATGATCTCAGGGTCCTGGATGGAGCCCAGCATCCGGCTCTCTGCTCCGCACTGAGTCTGTTTCTCCCTTTCCCTCTGCCCTTCTGCCCCACTTGCGCATGCCATCTCCCTCTCTCTCAAATAAATAAGTAAAATCTTTAAAGAAAAAAAAAGAATAGGTGGACATTTCTGGATCCTAGATTATCAGGCAGACTCAAAGAATTAAGACTACAAGTACTGCTTGGTTTCTTTGGAGTTGTGGTAAAGCAGTGGATGCCTGTTAAATCCAGAGTTAGGTGCGAGGAATAGTGCCCCAAAGTAATCACAGGTCATAAAGGCGCGAACTGAAGGGCTGAGCTGGCAGGGCAGCAGCAACAGCTCACAAACACATGCGGGTGAGACATAGAACTTGTATCGTTTTTCTCTGATTGAAATTAATATCCATTTTGAGCGCTGGTTACACGGAGTGGAGCGGCTGAAACATCATCTAAGTCAGTTTAGGGTTTCGCCATCCCGTCCCCAAGCTTGTGGCCGATTTCTGTCATGGTTTATGGAGTACCAGTACGGCAGTGCGGAGGCTTTACATCTTGCCTTGGTTGTTTTGACCGATTCACCCGAATGTGCTGAGATGGACATCATCTCTCTGATCCTGTTCATCAGTCCTTGCAGGTTGCAGCTCAACCTCTCGCTCAACCCTAAGAGACTCTTTTTTTTTTTTTTTTAAAGATTTTATTTATTTATTCGACAGAGATAGAGACAGCCAGCGAGAGAGGGAACACAAGCAGGGAGAGTGGGAGAGGAAGAAGCAGGCTCCCAGTGAAGGACCATGATCCAGGGCTCGATCCCATAACGCCAGGATTATGCCCTGAGCTGAAGGCAGATGCTTAACGACTGAGCCACCCAGGTGCCCCATCAACCGTAAGAGACTCTTAACTACAGAGAACAAACTGAGGGTTGATGGAGGGTGGCGGGTGGGGGTTTGGGCTAAATGGGTGATGGCTATGAAGGAGGGCGCTTGTTGTGATGAGCACTGGATGTCGTATGCAAATGATGAATCACTAAATTCTACTCCTGAAACCAATATTACACTGTATGTTAACTGACTAGAATTTAAATAAAAATTTGAAACAAACAAACAAAAAACAAACTGTCTCTCGCTCATCATGGTCTAGTGGGAAGGAGAAACTTTTGGTGGCTAGTTGTCCCCTCTGTGGCCATGGGATCTCTACAAGTTCTCTTAGCCTCTCTCTGCCTCTACATTCCCTGTAGCTAATATTACTCCACTGGTCCTGTGTCTTACTGAGCCCTGGATCTCCGAGTCTCCATGTAACCTCTGAGAAAGGGAACTCCAAGAGTCTCTCATTCTCTATCTCACTCACTCCCCTGCCCCAAGTCCTGGATTTGGTCTGTGGGTAATGTCAGGGCACGAGACTCCTGGAGAGACCCAGAATCCACATTCTTGTCTTTTGTTCTCCGAGTCATTATCTTTCTCAGATCTGATTTCCAAAGTGAGCCATAGACACTGCCTCCAGTTGATAGTATGATCTTGCAAGGTTACTATTTATAGCACATATTTATGTCCTAAGCTCTTTATTTAGCTACTTTTGAAGTTATAAAGCCCAGGTCCTAGAAACTAAAAAGATTCAAAATTTGACACTTTTGTTGTTTATTATTCTAAACTGTCTAAACTGCGGTCTAAATGGGAGAGTGAGTCATATGTGAACAGAAAGTACAGAAAAGAGAAATCAAGCCAACCAAAACACAAAATTAGTGATTTATAACAAAACTAGAAGAGTCTATGGAACTGAAACTTAACTACTAACTCAAGTCCTATAGCCAAAAGTTGGTTGCCAAAGCACAGAAGATAGCCCAAAACCTCGATAGGTTACCTACCTACCCACCAACTATGTCTTCTCCCTACACCACTCCTCCCCTATCCCCACGAACCTAGAAAGGTTTAAATAAGCATGAATTTAAAATGAAGTATAGTCATCAGTGGCAATGAGAAAGGACCAGAAGCAGGGCTAGAATAATTTTAAAGATTCTTTAAAGGCAAGGACTTCTTGCCTCTGGCTTGTATTCAGGTCCTGTGGTCATGAATGAGGGGTAAGTTCTGAGTAGTAAAGGCAGAGAATGGCAACATCAGTTTACAAATGTCAAGTGGAGCCCAGTTAGAATCCAGATATGACCTACAGCCACGCCAAGAATGAGTTCGTGCTTTTAAACTAAAAACTTTATAATGCAATACAATGGAATGGAAATGACTGGAATCACACTGAAGAATAGATTACAGTTTACACAGACTAAGAGTGGTGTGGCTCAGTGGTTATGAATATGGACCCCCAAGATCCTCTATAGCTTGAGCTAGAAACTTACTAATTTTTTCATCTTGAGGAAATCGCACAGAACTCCTTCATTGCCCGATTCTTATTGCTGTGTTGCAACATTGTTTCTTTGGCTCCAGAAGCACTGAAGACGTCTTGCTTTTGTCATTTCATTTCCGAGTTTTGTGAGCACTCCAATGGGAGGTTGAGCTTCTTTAAGTCTATGTATGGCGTTTAAAATCAAAATATAGTTGACTCTTGGGGCGTCTGGGTGGCTCAGTCGTTAAGCATCTACCTTCGGCTCAGGGCGTGATCCTAGCGTTCTGGGATCGAGCCCCACGTCAGGCTCCTCTGCTGGGAGGCTGCTTCTTCCTCTCCCACTCCCCCTGCTTGTGTTCCCTCTCTCGCTGGCTGGCTCTCTCTCTCTGTCCAAGGAATAAATAAAATCTTTAAAACAAAACAAAACAAAACCAAAAAAAACCAAAACAAAATATAGTTGACCCTTGAATAATGCAAGGGTTTGGGGCACTGTCTCCCCATGCAGTCAAAAGTCTACATATAACTTTAGACTCCCCCCCCAAATTTAACTACTAATAGCGTATTGTTGCCCAGAAGCCTTACTGATAACATAAAGTCAATTAGCATGTATTTTGTATGTTATATGTATTATGTACCGTATTCTTACAATAAAGTAAGCTAGAGAAAAGAAAATGTTATTGAGAAAACCAAAAGAAAGAGAAAATACACCTACATTGCCGTATTTATTGAAAAAAATCCACTGATAAGTGGACCTGTACAGATCTAACCTCTGTTGTCCAAGGGCCACTTGTATATGGAAATATATGGACTTGGTGTAGTAGAGAGTTTATTTGGGAGCCAGATAAACTGGAGGTACAACACTGACACTAGCATGTTATCCATGTGTCCTTGGGGAGCATTATTTTATATAGTTCTCTGACTCCTATTTCCTCATGTATAAAAGAGACCAGTAACTTTCACCTTGAGTGGTTGCTGTAAGAAGAGTTGATGACTAATTCCCTATATTGCCAATATCCTATGAGTGTCTCAAAAATGTTGATTGAGTTCAAACTTTTATATGAAATATAATGGTAATAACAATAATGAATCATTTATATTTGTGTAACACAGATTCTACTAGCAGTACTTACACACTTAGAAAAAATAACATTATAGGCAAAAAAAAAAAAAAAAGTAGTGATAGTCTTTATTCGACAGATTTAAGTTTCAAGTGCTGTTTTATCCATCCAGTTTTTGGCTCTGACATGCAGTGCACATCCCGATTAAATAAAGTGTCTATAATCTGCTGATTTCAGGGTGTATAAATAATTGAAATTCTATATGCTTACATATATTTTCAACCTTCCTCTTTTTCAATGCCTTCCCTCAGGTATACTGAAGTGTCCTCTATCTTTAAAAACCCTCTCTTAACCCTGAGACCGTCCATTATTCTATCATACCGAATAGTTTTTTTTTTTTCCTGTGTCTAATCCTCCATCCAAACGTTAAATCGTTGATTTTGTGTTTTAGAGTTATTTTTTAGATTACCTCTCAGATGTCAGGTAGTCCAGGAACAGAAAGTAACTTAAGTATTTCAAACAGGACAAAGAAAAAAAAAAAAGAAACTGTAAAGCGCCTGCTGTTATGCCTCAAATTTTGCATTAAGAAATGGAAGGTTAGAATGTATTGCACAATTGATCCTATCATTTCTGTTCTGATGCTGTGAAAGTCTACCAACATTTATTGATTATCTGCCAAGCAATTTCTGGGACTAATTCAGAGATTAAAAGAAAATATCCAGATAGCATTATCCTTTGGGTCAGGGAAAACCAAGGAAGATAAAAAAGTAAAAAAAAAAAAAAAAAAGAAGAAGAAGAAGAAGAAGAAGAAAAGAGAGTAAGGGAAATCATAATTTTTGGTTATAAGACACAGAGGTCCAGTTAAGCTCTCTTAAAGCAAGGTGAGTTTATTCCAGGAACTCTGGGATATCTCAAAGGATCCGGGCCAGAAAATATATCTGTTGCTTCGTGAAGAAATGGGAAGTTGTCAGTAATTAAGAAAGATTTGCTGTCTTATATTCATGGTCTTGTTTTTGCTTTCTCTTGTCACGTGGCCTCATGTTTCTGCCTGTTTCTAAATGTCTGTTATTTCACTTTCTTCTCTCAGAAATCTCGTTCCTTCTGCTTCCTCATCAGGACAAGTACATCCAAATGGCCACCCTGGGTCCTGACATGACAGTACCTTTTTAATTTTAGCTGACTCTTAGTTTCTGGGATTCTTAGTTCAAATTCTCAAGTGAGGGGGTCTGGTGGGACCCAGCACAGGGGTCAGATGTCCACCAGTGATCCAATCAGCTGCTGGCCAAGGAGGAGTGAGGTCGTGTGGTAAAAACTGCTGGGACTGTAGAGAGATGCAGGGCTCAGAGCAGAGGGCGTGAGCTGGACAAGTGTCCTAAGATGTGTTGATGACAAGCAGTAAGCCGAGTGCCCAGGACGGTTTTAATTCACAGTATGGTTGCTGAGGAACGGTTTGGAAAAACAGCTTATGGTAGAGGTTCCAAATTGTGTGTGTGTGTGTGTGTGTGTGTGTGTGTGTGTGTGTGAGAAAGAGAGAGGGGAGGAAGGTAGAGAGAGAATACAGAATTCTCATTATAGAAAAAGCCAGATCTAAACAGGAAGGCAAATAATCTTCCAGATACCAAAAATGGGTCTGAGAACAGTAGGTCGTCCTGGGGCTGGAGGATGGAAATTGTTTAGACTATCCAGAAAACTGAACCTGGAGGACAGGACCTAGAGCAACAGCCATTGGATGTCAGGGGTGTGTGTGTAACAAGGGCTGTTAAGAGTTCTGTGCCACTTGAACTTGTTCATGTCCCTCTAGAGGAAATCCACTCTAGCTGTAAGGGGCCCGGATCATTCAAGCCCGCCAGACTTTTACGTGAAATATAAATGAAATAAATAACGCAAACAAAAGAAAGTGAATAGAACTAGAGAAAGGGCAGAGCTGGGGGAGGGAGAGGGAGAAGGAAAGGGAGAGGGAGAGGAGGGGGAAGGGATGGGAGGGAGAGAGATTGTTTGCCACTTTAAACTTAGACCGAGCTAAGTACTGGGAAACTACTTCAGGAACATTAATCTTTTAAAAACGTACACCCAGAAATTCCCATCCAATAGGATCAGTTAGCTGGGTCCTTGGCCTGCGTGTGCATGTTGTCCAGAAATGGAAGGGGGATAGAGCAGTGCTCTCAGAGATAAGCCAGAAGGGAAAGATTTGCGTCCAGAGATGTTGTTTTTTTGCTGGCAAATTGCTTTTTTCTTTCTTTTTAAAAAACTCTTGGTTGGGTGGTAACAAAGACCACACTCAAGTTCTAACAATACATGAGCTGGTGTCAAAATCTAAAACGCTAGTTTCCAAGCAGAATTTAAAAACATAGTCATAAAAGGTTAGTACTGATGATTCCTGGGGAGTAAGATTGCACTTGAGGAGGAGTAAAAAGAGGGATGGTGCTTTTCATTTCATACTACTTTATAGTGTCTGATTTTTAAAAATAATTAAAAAGTATATTAACTTTATAAGAAAACAAAAAATGTCATCTATGTTAAAAACTCACCAAAATGCATAGTGACAGTAATAGTGACAACTGACCTTTGCAGCTTGGTTGAAGTATTAGGTGTTTGTATATGTGGGTTTGTTTTTAAATGTCTGAAGTTTATCCTGCGTCAACAGCAACATTTCAACTATTGAAATGCTGCTCCTTTGCCTTCTTAAAAAGAGAATATTTGATGATTCAGTAATTTAATGATCAGAATATGTAGAAATTTATAGGAAAGCTTACAAAGTTCAGTATGTTGAATTTTATGCGAATTTCTAGTCTAAAATAGAAATACAGCCTAATGCATAATTGGAACATAAGAGGTTCTTTCAAGAGTACAGTATGTGGTTCCAGGATTCTGGAATAAGGATATGGAAAACAATGAAAAAAAATTCGTTAAGTAATAATGACTTCACCAAAGCTGATTGTTCTTAAGTATTTTAATATTAAATTGAGAAAGAGTTGATACTGTCTTATTATTATTATTATAATCATGGCACTGTTATTTAAAATGACTGGAAACCAAATCAAACCCAATATGTAGCCTAGCAACTACAAGAAACAAACACTTTGTGTCTTAAGCTAACTGATATTAAAACATTACCAAAGATTCCTAAAAATACCTGCCTCGGAGTTCAGTTCTCAGTTAATCTTTTTGGATCTCAAACATGCCTTTTCCTGTTGGAACATGTGGCATTGAAATTCCTAAGAGGCACTTTAGTAATTCTCCCAGTAATTCATCAACTTTTTCTTTTTTTTTTTTTTAAAGGTTTTATTTATTTATTCATTCGACAGAGATAGAGACAGCCAGCGAGAGAGGGAACACAAGCAGGGGGAGTGGGAGAGGAAGAAGCAGGCTCACAGCGGAAGAGCCTGATGTGGGGCTTGATCCCACAAAGCCGGGATCACGCCCTGAGCCGAAGGCAGACGCTTAACCGCTGTGCCACCCAGGCGCCCCTCATCAACTTTTTTTCTATTTCAATCTTCAAATAATTTTAAGTTGCTTTCATACTAATACTATAACATGATAAATTAAATGTCTATAAACATAAATAACTTAGCAAAACCTTGGGCTTAGAATGTACTTAGAAGGGAGATGGTGTGTAGCTGAAGATTTTCTGGTGCCGCCGTTGGGTGCTGAAGCAAGAGGTGGTTCACAGGTGTCTTTTACAAGTGAAGTCCCATTATCTGGGTCCTCATCCTGCAGATACGTGATTTGTGCGGGAGGAGGAGGGAGTCTTTATAGCTCCATCACTCAGAGCAGGATTAGAAGAAGTATGTCTAGCAGATGGAGGCCTTGCCTAAATAGGAAATCTAGAAATCACCTAAACAAATGTGACTCCCGGGAGGGGAGTTGGTTTATACTCCCGCTATGAGAAATATCAGCCAGTCGCTGGTTTTTGAAAATACGTTTAAAATATTGAATAACAAGAACAAATGATCCTTTGTCCCTTTTGCTTAGGGATAAATGGAGACAAGTCAGGCAGAGAAGATGTAATGTAGATAGAAGAGTAAGTGCTGTTTACTTAAAGTCAGAGAAATAAAAATAACGATGCTAGCAAATATTTATTAAGCATTTATTACGTGTTAAGTACTAGGCAAATGCTCTACATTTAATCCTCAAAGCTACACTTGAACTAGGTAGCTAGAGTTACTCATGTTAAATGTGAAGAATTAATGGATAGAAAGTATCTTGCCCAAGGTTGCACATGGAAAGTGGCAGAACCAGTTTCAAGCCTGGGTCAATCTTGGTTCCAAAGGTCTGGTTCTTGACCGTGAGAGTGCACTGAAATCCTCATTTATTGGTTGGTCATAGCTAATTGGTCTATATGGTTAGGTTTGTGTTCTGTTTTGAAATTTTATGAAGATTGCCAGATAATCAAAAGATTAGCAAATTACTGGAAACTTGAACATGCGCATTTTGCTGAATGTAACTGAGTGAAAGCTATCATCAATAAATCTTATACTAAATAACAGTGTCATCCTATACACATAGGTACATGCCAATTCATCTTATTTTTCTACTGTGTTTTATGCAATTTTATATAATTTCATTCCCCTAGAGCTTAGCTCCGAGCCTTAAATATAAGGGCTCAATGAAGAACGGTTGAACGAGGGAATCCCATTTACATTGTAGATCTCAAACGTGATGACTTTCAGTAGTTAAGTCTGTGTGTTGGCTTTGTCAGGGTCTAGCTGCGGTCACCACACAGAAGCGTTATGAATCACAGTAATATAAATCTGTCTGTAGGACGTCATAGCTATACATATGTTAGCTCATCTAATCCTCCCAATCACCCTGTGAGATAGGTACAAGTGTCCCTATTTTATGGATAAGGAAACTGAGGCAGCAAGAGATTAAGGAATTTGTCAAGGTCATGAAGCTTGAAAGTAGTGGAGCCAGGGTTTGAACTCAGGCTATCGGGCTCCAGGGACATGGCTTTGGAAGGGCCAAGAGAAGGAGAATTGCGAAGTAGTAGTACCGGCTTGCCTGGGGAACATCAAGTTGTCTTTGTCTTCTTTTCCTCTTTTCCGGTTTCATATTCTGCTCCACGCCTCACCCCTACTCCTTTCCCTCACTCCCAAGAATTACACTTAGGGCGACTGAATTACTTCTCACACAGACAGGGCCACTTTTTCGAGGAAAAGGCAGCACTAACTGGATGGACTACCACGGCAAAAAAGTTTGAAGACATGCTGCCCTGGAAACTGGGGTTTGGATCATCATACACATGTTGTGCCTGCATTTTGCTAATTTCTTTGTTGTTTGGAGTTGTATGAAGTTAGCAGAGTAAAATAGATGCACCAGCTTTGATTTCGCCAGTCCCTATAGCAGAATATGAAGCTGTCCAATAGTTCGCGATTAAAAAAAAAAGCTACAGGGGCGCCTGGGTGGCTCGGTCAGTTAAGCATCTGCCTTCCGCTCAGGTCATGATCCCAGGGTCCTGGGATTGAGTTCCGCATCGGGCTCCTTGCTCAGCGGGGAGCCTGCTTCTCCCCCTGCCTGCTGCTCCCCCTGCTTGTGCTGTCTCTCTCTCTGTCAAATGAATAAATAAAAAATATTTTTTTTAAAAAAGCTACAGTGTATAATCTTATGCCTACATATTTCTCACATATGCATAAGTAAATCTGCAGGACCATCTTTGCTAGGCTAAAGAGTATGCATACTTGCAGCTTCGATAGACATTGTTATACTTGAAAGAGGTTTTACCAATACTCACTCACCATGCATGAGAGTGCGTGTTCCCAATACACTTGCCAGTAGATATGCATTAAATCATTTGGGTCTTGGCCTATCTGATAGGTAAAAAAACGATATTTCAATGTGAAGTTTATTTGCATTTCTCTCATTTTTAATTTCCTTTTCTATGAACTGTCTATTTGTATTCTTTCCTACCTTTTTTTCTTTTGGGTACGTGGTTTTGCTATTTGATTTGTGTGAGCCTTTAATATAGCCCTTTGTGATACTTGTGGAAATATATTTTCCAAGTCTATCATTTGTCTTTTCATTTTGTTTATAATAGTTTTTGCTATGCAGAAATTTGTATTTTCTTAGAGTTGTATTTATTTGTTCAATTACACTTTTAGGTTTTGAGTCATAACTTAGAAAGTCTCCCACACTCTAAGGTGGTATTTTTAAAAAATGTGCCATAATTTCTTCTGATTCATCTGAAATTTATTTTGTGTACTGGTACTACTGATAGAATAAACTTGTTTTCCAGATGACTACACAGTTTTCCAACATCAGTTATTAATCCATATTTCCCCACCATTTGTAATGCTACTTTCATTACATACAACTGGTATATATTTGACCCTAATTCTGGGCTTTTCATTGTGCAGTCTAGTCGTGCAGGTACAGATGGTTTTAATTATTACAGCTTTATAATATGTTTTAAATATCTAATCAGGCTATTTCCTCCTCTCTATGTCTTTTTTTTCCCCAGAATTATCCTGTTCTTTCATGTTTATTTTATATATTAACTTTAGAATTAGCTTGTCCAGTTGTAAAAATCCTACAGCTATTTTAATGAGATTACGTTAATTTTTAAATTATAGTAGAGTAAATTGGTATTCTTACTACACTGTGCGCTCCTATCTGAGAACGTGATATGCTTTTCCAACTGGCCAAGTCCTCTTTAGACCTCTTCCTCAGTGTTTAAAAATTTCCCTTCATGTGGATCTTGCAAATTTTATTTATATTTGTTTTTTTGAAATTTTTCTTTCACTGTTGCTATTATAAATGTGATTTTCTTTCATTGTATTTCCTAACATGTTTTTGTTTGGATATGTGAAAGTTTTGTTATAAAGAATGGCTAACAGGGTCACCCGGGTGGCTCAGTTGGTTAAACATCCGACTCTTGATTTTGGCTCAGGTCATGATTTAAGGGTCATGAGATTGAGTCTGCATGGGGTCTTTGTGCTCAGCGTGGAGTCTGCTTGAGATTCTCTCTCTCTCCCTCTCCCTCTGCCCGTACCCATCCCCCCACCCCGCTCTCTCTCTCTCAAAATAAAGAAATAAATAATCTTAAAAAAAAAAAAGAATGGCTTACAAACATGCATACACCCCAAATTTAAAACCATATAAAACAAATATCTCTTTCCAAAAAACATGAAATTATTTTTAAAGCTATTAGAATATGGGGCGTCTGGGTGGCTCACATCAGTTGAGTGTCTGACTTGGTTTTGGCTCAGGTCACGATCTCATGGGTCCTGGGATTGAGCCCTGCGTTGGGCTCCATGCTCAGCCTGGATACTGCTTGAAAGTTTCTTTCCCTCTACCCCTCCTCCTTCCTTCTCTCTTTCTCAGATAAATAACTATTTAAAAAATAAAATTATTATGATATATATGTTTTTACACAATATACAGACATCATGTTAGTCTATGGGCTTGAATATTCGATAAACATATATAAGAATTCAATATCAAATCATCACATATATATTATTATTTGTACATTTCTTTAAGCTACCACTTCCTTCCATTACAGTTGGGCTGTGAATCGTCTCCAATTTATTAGGAAGAATACTTTTTCAGCAAGAGAATGCCAATTTAAATTTACTTCCCTTTTTCCCCCCTATTTCCTCTCCCTCCTAAAGGTATGCCAGTGACATCAGTGGATACATTTTAACTTCTTTCAGAAAAGAAAAGAAAGGAAAAAAAAAAAAAACCCAACAACCAAAACATGCATTGTTCAAACTCCTTGGGTTCCTTTAGTCTCAGAGAAAAATTTAGGGAATTCTTTCTCTCTGTGGTATAATCTTGTTGGATTCAGATTATATTTACTTGGTTTATTCTATAATTAAGAAAGGAGAAACATCTTCCCTTTTGGTAACCAATGTGTTTTATACCACATAATTCTGTAGCTATTGTAGTGAAATAGAAAGAGTTTTGTGTTCAACCACATGGCCCCCTTCTTATCCACAGTTATCCCGCTTACTGACACTGTTTTGCCATTCTCCTCAGTGCCCGCTGGGCTCACATGCCTCCGTTAGGATTTTTTTTTTTTCTTTTTCCTTTCTTGGTGACTGTACCAAGATGGCTACCAGAAGGAGAGGTGTTGACACATAAGTGATGTGCTAAGGCCGTTAGCTGGCAGTTGCCTATTGCTCACATCTTCTTTTTTTTCCTCCTTTTTTTTTTTTCTTTTTTCCTGACTGAAGCTGGCTTTGTTTGATTTCTGCCCCGAATGAGGTTTTCAGAATATGTGAGGAAAATATCTTTGGTAAGAGAAAACAAAATTTTTTTAAAAAAAGAGTTTTCCCCTCACCATCCAAAATCTTTGTGATGATTTTATTTCTGAAGATAATTTTAGAAAATCATCTCTGTACCATGAGAACACAAATTTGTCCTTGCTCTTGACAGCCCAAAGTGTTCAAGATAAGAACTTCTCCAAACAAGTAGCTCAACACGAAATGATTATGGATGTTTGGAAATTCCATGCTGGATACGTGGAGAGGAAAGTGTCACTATGTGAGGAGGTGAACGTTTTTGCTTGGAGTGAATGTACACATATTCTTTCAAAGGAAACATTATTTGTGCAATAGGTGGGGGTGCAAGGAGGATGTGATTTTTTTGGCCACATAGTGCCATAAGGCAGGCTTGCAAGCCAGACAGACTTGGATGGGAGCTCTAGCTGCATAACATACAAGGATCCTGAATTTGGGTACATCTCTTAGTCTCTCTAGACCTTAGCTTCTTTAATCATCTTAACTGTGTGTGCCTGTGTGTGTGTGTGTGTCTGTGTCTGTGTCTATGTCAGTGCGTGTGTGCATGTGTATAAATGCTAACTTTGTCAAATCAGCTAAGATATATAAAAACACCAAACCAAGGGCTTAAAAAGTAGTAGATACTATTTTAAGTTTTAAAACTGGGCATGTTAAGAGTGTGTTAAGAGTGTATTATAAACATTAAAAAACCTGGAACAGAGATTTACAGAGTCAAATCAGTGGGCATTAAATTTGGTTACATTGAGCCGTTAGTGACAGTGAGCTGTTAGTGCTATGAAGACAAAATAATGTGGGGACCATCTCTTTGGGAGCAAAACTCTGTGCCAGCTGTCCATCAGAGAGGAAGAATTTCAAACAATCAGTCTTTCTAAAACTATTGCTGCCATAAACCAAAGAAAGGTTTTCATATTTATAGTGTGACAACAAAGGTTGGCTGGACATTGTTTCAACAGGAATTTACTAAATGTATGGAAATACCCAGTATGGGCTCGGTCTCCTTCTCCAAGGAGATTGTTGTCTCATTAGAGAAATCAAGACATCCATGAATAAAGCAATGAAACCCAGCCTTGTACTGAATTGAATCACGTACTGAATTGCAAAATGTGTTTCAAAGGTAAAGGGTGCCAAAGCCAAACAGAAGGAGTGCCTGTCCAGAGGTTGTGAAGATCTATTGCCCCTGGTTGCCTGAGATCACTGTCAACCTTGTCTGCCTACTTCTTTCAGAGAGTAGCTCTTCAGCTACAATCACATGGTCGTGGGAGGGATGATCGATTATTTTTTAAATACTCCCAGCCCAGGACCATCCGGAGATGGGTAAGCAGCCTGGATTATTCTAGCTTATCACCCTCTTGCTCACCAAGAGCGGTCATAATTAGGGAATGACTCTAGCCAGGCTAGATGGAGTACTTTCCTGAGTATCTTTTGAACTGGAATTGGGATTTTTTTTTTCTTCTCTTTTTGGTGGTGAAGCTAGTAAGATGTGAGCCTGGAGGTGCTAATACCCACAGTTTCAGCTTCATGGAGAAGATCTGATTGTGAGAATGATGGCAATGGTCAGAGAGAGGTAGAGATACCAAAGGGAGAAAGACAGAGGGAGAGTGAGGCCCTGGTTCCCTTTTGGGACTGGGTTTTGGACTGGGTTCTTGCCGCCCTTAGTCAAAAAGCCCTAAGTTAGGTGATGCCATCCTGTGAGACACTGCTTACCTCATTTGCCTATTGTGGTCAGCAGGGTAATGACCGCAGGTCGCATTTAAGTGTATGTCAGATTCCTTCCCATAACAGTTTTCAAAGGAATCCCTTTAAATCAGAACAAGTTGTGTGTGTATACACACACACACACACACACACTATATATATATACACATATATATGTATATATATGTATATATATATATGTATATATATATACATATATATAATTATTCAGCCATGAGAAAGAAGAAAATTCTGCCATTTACCACAGCATGGGGTGGGGGAATCGGGGAGATGTTTAAAGGGGCCAACTTGCAACTAGTAGATGAGTACGTCCTGGAGATCTGACACACTATCTAGTGATCATCATTAACGGTACTACGCTGTAAACTTCACAGTTGCTAAGAGACTAATCCCTAACTGTTCTCAACACAGAAAGGAATTATAATTATGTGACATGATAAAGGTACTAGCTAATGCTACTATAGTAATCATATTGCATACATGAATGAATCAATCAAATAAAGGATTAGTTTGAAAGAACCTAAATAAGTACAAATTGAATTGATATAATTGAGTACATGGACTCCATCTTTTTGTATTAAGCAGGAAAAAAAAATTAACAAATTAACAAATAATCAACAGAAAAAAATCAAGTATTGGGAAACAGTCGGGGTCACAGTATCAGATACCAGATTTCCAAAATCCTAATTTTCATAATATCTTAATTAGGAATTAATTAATAAATATCATGCTCTTTTAATATTCCATGAAGATTCTGAAAATCAAGCTTGCAACTCAAACATTGACATAATTGCTTTTCTTTGAGACAAGTATTTTTTCAATATGTCACAAGCGTTCTGTGTACTTTCCATTTCATCTCACAGAATCCTTAAGAGGTTTGTACTCAAGAAGCAAGATTTTGAAAAAGTAGTAATTTTGATTGCTTCATCAAAGATGCTCCGGTAATGATGGTGAAGAATGCAGTAGTGTTCTAGTCTAGCTTGCTGCCCCTGCCTTCTTCACACTGCTTTGCCAGCACTTTTACCATCACTGTTTCTTCCCCCCACAGCATTAGTGCAAACGTCAACACAGGGAAAACAGCAGGTAGCATCTTAGTATGACTATGAACATAATTTTGACCTCGTGGACCCCTGGGAATGGTTTCAGATACTCTCGGATGACGTTGGACCATTCCTTGAAACTGCTGGGGTACCAAACCTGTACCTACCAGCCTGTTAGGAAGCTGTTCTAAGAGGAAATGGAAAAGAACATGAACACCATATGTAAAAGCGTGAAGGAAAGGCAATTTGAGAAATGAAGCACACTGATTCTGAGTTGTCTGAGAAAAGTTCAGGTCCAGATATCTGGGAGTCGTTAGAAAATGAAACTGAATATGGAAGGTTGTGATTTCATGATCTATACGAAGGAGGCAGCCACACGTAGTTTGAGGTCATGAAAGTGTGCGTGGCATAGCCGTCTAAGGCACGGTCTGCCTCAGCTCAAATTCGAGTGCGCCACTTTCTTAATCAGTTTGTGCCTTGGCTTTCTCATCTGGAAAATGGGTAAAAGGGTATTACCTACCTCCAGTGGTGGGTATGAGGACTGCAAGAGTTACTACTTGCAAAATGCTTAGAACGGTGCCTGGCACATAGTTGCACATCCACACATGTATTAATCCATGCACATGAAATCCACCTATATACATGATATGTACATTTATACATATATAAATAAGTACGCGAAACAGATGAAGTAAAAAATGGAAGTATATGAGATTGCTCTAGAAGAATATTGGGAGAGAAGAGAGCTGAGGATTTAGTGCAATTGCTAGGAGACCGTGATGAGGGAGGCAGGGGAAAACTTAGCACAGGGCCTGGTATATAGCAGGTGCCCAATAAATATTTGGTGAATGAAAATGGTATACAGAAGTCAGAAAAGATAAGGGCCTGAATATATTTACTTATGTTTAGCAAGAATAGGTCAGCGGGGGACTGAGACCCCTACATAGTACCAGACTAATATCAGAGTTTGATGTGAAAGTTTTGTTGTTGTTGTTTTGAGAGAGAGTGGGGAGGGCAGAGAGAGAATTTAAAGCAGACTCCACACTCAGCGCAGAGCCCGACAGGGGGCTCCATCTCTGGACCCTGAGATCGTGACCCCCTGAGATCACGACCCCCTGAGATCAAGACCTGAGCCGAAATCACGAGTCGGATGCTTCACTGACTGAGTCACCTAGGTGCCCTTGATGGGAAAATCTTTCTCTGGGCTTTAACCCTTAGAGTTACTGCCTCTTATTACCATTGTTTCATTACAATTTTATAAAACTAGCCTGGAATCTAATATTTTTAATAAGCGAATTCTGCCCATGATCACAGTTATATTTTTAGTCTTTTTTCCAAAGGCCAACATTAGTCATTAGATAGAAGTCCTGGTCATCACCCAGGCCACTGGATGACTCAAGAGTCTGTCATTTGACCTCATATTGAAAATATGAAGGGCAAACAGAGTTTATCTGACAAGCAGCACTGTAGCAGTGTTTTCTGCTTTTCCGTTTTACTGTACGGAAAAACATAGTTCTGAAATACTGGGTTTTCTTTTATTTGGGCCAGTGGCAGTATGTTGCTTTTTCCTGAGAACGGTCCAGTTATAAAAATCTCCGCTGGGGAGGTAGTTCTAACTGAATGCCGGCACCACATTTTCTGGCCTGCTTAGGCCGATGGATTCCATTTAACTGGTGTCAGTATGAATTTCTCTAATTATTACATTAATTTGGCCACTTCCTTGCTTAAAAGCCTTCTGTGGAGTATATATTCAAGCCTTTTTAATCTGGCCAAATTCCTTTTTCTGAACCTCCCCTACAGAAACCCTATACTGTAGTTACACTGGTCTACTTTCTTTTTTCTCTAACTCTTCATTCCCCCACTTGTTTATCTTTTGTTAGATCTATTCTCATGTATCTCATAGTATTTGCTTTGAGTGGAATGGTTTTTTTCTGTTACGGTATCCAATGGATTATTACTGGTACCTAAGAATATGCCATTGGCTGACTGGGGGTTTCAGAGGGGAGGAGGGGTGGGGGGAGGAGGTAACAGGGTGATGGGTATTAAGGAGTTCATCGTGTTGTGATGAGCACTGGGCGTTTCACGCAACTAAGGAATCAGTGAACACTATATCAAAAACTAATGATGTACTATACAGTGGCTAACTGAACGTAATAAACAAAAGGTGCATAATTTAAAAAAAGAATATGCCATTGATTTTTGTATGTAGTCCCTTTTAGACATAAATCTGCTGATTCTTTTTAAATTGAAATGGCTGGATTTAGAGTCTATTGAATTTTCTGTGTGGACAACCGTATTTTCCACAAATACGTGACAGTTAGGTCTCTTCCTTTCCAATTATTACGCCAAATAATTTTATTGACTTGCATTTACTAGAACCTACATTAGAGTGTTCAGTAGAAGTAGCGATAGCTGGCATTCTTGTCTTTTTTCCTGACATTTAGAAGAATGTTTCTCAAATTTCATCATTAAGCTACTTGATGAATAACTATGTATGTGAGTCAGCGTCCCAAATGGTTAAGAGCTGGGACTCTGGACCGACTTGCCTGGGTTTAAAATCCAGCTCTGCCACTTACTGCTGTGTTCTGTAGGATACATTAACCCTGGCTTGATTTTCTCATGTGTAATATAGGGGGTGATAGCAACTAATCATAGGGTTGTTGTAAAGGTTCAATGAATTAATACTTGTAAAGTGCTTAAAAGTATCTGATACATAGCAAGGGCGATCTAAGTGTTCCTTATATAATATACTGAATTGATCATTTCAAATTTCTCATTTAGTATATTACTTCAATTTATATTATGATATTGAATAGCTTTTAAGTTCCCAAGGTGTCATACCTCATAATGAGTTTTTAAAAATACATGGTTCACTTCTAGTCAATATTGTACTGGAGGTTCTAGCTGAGGCAATTAGGCAAAAAAAAAAAAGATATAAAATTCATTTAGATTGGAAAGGAAGAGATAAAACCACTCACAGATGACACAATACTATATATGGAAATCCTGCAGGGGGGGGAGGAAAAGAGAAATCCAAGGGAATTCATATGTTCATGCGCACGTGTGCACACGCACACACACAAACGATGAGAACTAACAAATTCATCCAAGTTGCAGGGTATGATATCAAGATACAAAAATTAATTGTATTTCTGTAGACCAGCAATGAACAATTAAGAAGGTAATTAAGAAAATAATTCTATTTATAGTAGCATCAAAAAGCAAATATTTAAGAATGAGGTTAAAAAGTGTTATACACTGAAAACTATAAAACATTTTTGAAAGAAATTAAGGAAGATCTAAGTAAATAGAAAGATATCTCTTGCTCGTGGATTGGAAGACTTATTACTAAGATGGAAATATTCCTCAAACTGATTTACAGATGCAATATAATCCCTATCAAAATTCCAGCTGCCTTTATAAAAAAGAAGTTGACAAACTAATCCTAAAGTTATATGTAAGTGCAAAGGTCCCAGACTAGTCAAACCAATCTTGAAGGATAGCAAAGTTAGAGGACTCACATTTCCTGATCTCAGAATTTACTACAAAGTGATAGTAATCACTGCAGTGTGGTACTGGCATAAGGATAGATACATAAATCAGTGGAATAGACTTGAGAATCTAGAAATAAATGCTTCTATTTAAGGTCAATTGATTTTTAAAAATTCTTATTTAAATTTTAAAATTTATTTATTTTTATTTTTAAAGATATATTTATTTATTTATTTGGGGGGGACGTGCAGGGAGGGAGGGGCAGAGGGAGAGGGAAGGAGAATCTTAAGCAGACTCCTCGCTGAGCCCAGAGCAGGATGTGGGGCTTGATCTTGAGACCCTGAGATCACGACCCTGAGATCACTACCTGAGCCGAAGCCAAGAATTGGACGTGACCAGCTGTGCCGTTCAGGTGCCCCTAAGATCAACTGATTTTTGACAACAGTGTCAAGGCAACTCAATAGAGAAAGAATAGTCTTTTCAACAAATGGTGCTGTAACAACGGATCTCTACGTGTAAAAGAATGCCATTGGAACCCTACCTTACAACCTAGACAAAAATTACCTAAAAAATGTTTGAAAACTTATAGAATAAAACACAAAAATAAATCTTATGACCTCAAATTAGGCAGTAGTTTCTCAGATATGAGACTAAAACCACAAGAGACAAACAAACAAAAAAAGGGACTGCATCAACTTAAAAGCTTTTGAGCTTTAAAGGACATTATCAAGAAAGTGATAAAGACATACCACGGGGTGGCAGAAAATATTTGCAAATCATGCATCTGATAAGGGATTAGATTCCGAATACATGAAGAACTCAGACAAATCAAGAATAAAAAGACAACCCGATTAAAATTGGGCATAAGATTTGAAGATATTTCTCTAAGGAAGATACACAAATGACTAGTAAGCCCTTGAAAATGACTAGTAAGCTCAAAATCATTAGTCTTTAGAGAAATGCAGATCAAAACTATAGTGAGATAGCTCTTCACACGCACTAGGATGGCGATACCAAAAAAACAGCCAATAACGAGTGTTGACAAGGATGTAGAGAAGGTTGAGCATGTCCATCTCTTGTGGGAAAGTAAAATAGTGGAGTTTTTTTTGTAAAAGAGTTTGTCGGTTCCTCAAGAAGTTATACATAAGGGTTCCCAGAGGAGCCACAGGATCCAGCGATTTTACTCCTAGGTATATGGCAGTTGAAAGCACATGCCCACACAAAAAATTGTTCACAAATATTTATAGCAGCATGATTCAAAAATCCCCCAGTGTGGAAACAACCCAAATGTTCATCAGCTGATAACTGGATAAACACAAGGTGGTTTATACATACAATGGAATATTAATCCGCCGTGAAAAATAATGAAGTACTGACACGTGCTACAATATGGATGGATCTTGAAAACATGCCAAAGGAGAGAAGACATTCACAAAAGATCAGTATCATATGATTCCATTTATATTAAAAGTCCGGAATAGGAAAATTCAGAGAGACAGAAAGTTAGGTCAGTGGCTTTTTGGTGTAGGGAGTAGGGACTGGCAGTGACTGCTAATGGATATGGCATTTCTTATTGGAGCAATGAAAACGTTCTGGAAAGGTTGTACACCTTATGAATGTACGCAAACCACTGAATTACACTTAAAAAGGGTGAATTCTATGATGTGTGAATTATACCTCCTTAGAAATGTTTAAAAATGCATGGTTGATTTAACTTTCCAGCATTTAATTCAGGATATTTGCATAGATGTTTATGAGTGAAATTGTTCTTTGCTTTTCTGTTCTTACCCAGTCTTTATTTAGTTTTGGTATCTGAACCTTCTCTCTTATATATGAACTGTCTTTGTTTCTCTTCAGGTCTAATTCCACTTTAGCACCAATTCCTAGCCCCTCCTGACTACCTAAGGACTTAACTCTGGCAAATTCTCCCTCTCTTCCCTACATTAATAATTTTTTCCTCTCTACTATTTCCTTGATAATTCTAATAAGTATTCAAAAGTGATGTAATGCCTCTTATCGTGAAAGTACACTCCTTTGACCCCATATTCATCTCCAGCAGCTACCATGTTTCTCTGCTCTTCATGGTAGCAAAACTTAACTGAAAAATTTATTTATGGTTACCAGCATCTTTTCCTTCATCCTCTCTTGGATCCATTTTATTTTATTTTATTATTTTATTTTTTTAAAGATTTTATTTATTTATTTGACAGAGAAACAGTCAGTGAGAGAGGGAACACAGACAGGGGGAGTGTGAGAGGAAGAAGCAGGCTCCTAGCGGAGGAGCCTGATGTGGGGCTCGATCCCATAACGCCAGGATCACATCCTGAGCCAAAGGCAGACGGTTAACGACTGTGCCACCCAGGCGTCCCTATTATTTTATTATTTTTAAGATTTATTTATTTATTTGAGAGAGAGAGGGAGAGAGTGCTAGCAGCGGGAGGGGCAGAGCGGAGAGGGAGAGAAGCAGACTTCCCACTGAGTGCAGACGTTCCATTGAGCACGGAACCCCATGCGGGGCTCGATCTCATGACCCTGGGATCATCACCTGAGCCAAAATCAAGAGTCAGTTAAACAACTGAGCTACCCAAGCACTTCTTTTGGATCCATTTTAATCAGGCTTTTGTCCTCATTTAGCCACTAAAACCACCGGTTAGCTCCACATTTTTAAATTCTAATGATCAGCTCTCTGTTATCATCTTACATGAACTCCCAGAAACATTTGATTAAATGATAACTCCCTTCTTGAAATATTTTCAATTTAGTCTTGGGATGCTACTTTCTTGGCTGTATGATTGAAGGTCATGGCTTTTTGTTAGCTGTCAGCTGAACACCATCCTACAGACCACCAATCCTACAGACCACCACAATTCCTTGCCATATGGTCTACTCCAGCATGGCTGCTTACTTCATCAAGGCCCAAAAGAGAATCTGTGACCTCAGGAAGAGCTCAGCCCTCTTTACTTTAGAACTTTCACCTGATAAGTAGGCCCACCAGGATAATCTTGCTTTTGATTAACCCAGAACAAATTGATTTGGGACATCCCCAAATACCTTCACCTTGGCCATATTCTATTGGTTAGAAGCAATAGGTCTTGCCCGCACATGAAGAGGGGGGATTCTGTAGGGCACAAAACACCAAAGGGTAGAAATCATAAGAGTCATCTTATAATTATCTCTACTGTACGCCTTATCTGTTTGATCTCTAAAATTGTAATTCCTTGGGACTCAGTTCTTGTGTCCCTTTGTCTGTTGTGCTATCTTTTGCCTCTCTACATTTGCTTTGTGCCCTTCCCTTCTTTGCTTTGTGCCCTTCCCTTCTTTGCTTTGTGCCCTAAGATTTGAGTACACTGTATCAACAAATTCCCTTGTTCTTGTCTTTCCTGTTGGTTATTGGGAAGAGGGTGAAGTTGGGCTATTTATTCCTCTAGCCTCTTAACTGCTGTGTTGTTTCCCTTGACTAAAAGTTATAGCTTTTGTCAGGGAGCCCTTTCCATTCAGCCACCTCCTCTATGTTCCCAGGAACTCCTACCTCCTCTTACCCCTTTAGGTTCCCTGCTATTGGGGTAATGCATCTACCCCATTATTCTTTACCCTAAACTCTGCCACACCACTTAAATAGACTCTTTGTTTGACTCTTCTCAAGTTGTATGGTTGAAGTATGCTCCTTGGACTAATGGCTAAGTCTATGCGCTCTTCCTTGCTCATTTCATTGAGTCTCATGGATTTAAATTTCATGATTCCACTGATGACTCTTAATTTTTTTTATCCATAGCCTGGACCTCTTCCTTGCAATTCCTACTTGAAATTTCCACTTGGGTATCTTCTATATATCACAGAATTTACATGGCCCAAACCTCCAACTCTGATTCTCACCCAACTTCCAACCTCAAACCTGACCTCTCCACATGCTTTCCAGTCTCAGTAAATAATAATATCTTTCTTCCAGCTACAGAAGCCAAACAGCCTGGAGTTATTTTTGGCTTTTCCCTTTCTTTCACACTCCCCATTTGATCTAACAGCAATCCTCTTCTCTCTCTCTCTCTCTCTCTCTTCACATTTTAACCACTTCTTACCACCCCCACTGCTCCCACGTTGGCCTAAGCTATCATCACCTCTCACCCGGACTACTTGAATAGACTTCTAACTAGTCTCCTTGCCCCTTTCTTTGCTCTTCACATTTCATTCCAGTCTTTTCTGAGCAAGGCTGTAATAGTGATATTTTCAATATGTAAGTCACATCTTATGTCTTGTCTCCTCAAAATCCTTTGGTGGCTTCTTACCTCATAGGGAGTAAAAGTGAAGACTTTAAATGGCCTAGAAGGCTGTAAGTGATTTGGACTTCTGTGACAAGTCTGACTTTGCTCTTACTACTCTTCTTGCTTATTCCATTCCTGTTTCTTTGCTGTTCCTTGAATGTGTTGTGCATGCCCCTGCTTCAAAGCCTCTGAACTCTCTGTGCCATCTGCCTGGGACACTTGTCCCTTACATATCTGTGTGGCTGGCTCCCGCAAATAACACCTTTTCATTAAGTCTTCTCTGGCATTATCTGTAACATAGCATCCTTCCTTCCACTCTTGGGCTCTTCGTCCTCCTTACCTTAGTTTATTTTTTCTTCCTAGGACTTTTACCTCCCGAAATACTATACATTCTCTCATGTATTAGTGATCTGTTTCTCAATCTGTCCTCCCCACCCCTGCAACTGAAATGTAACCTTAATACATTAGGGACTTTGTTTTGCTCGCTCATCTTTCTCCAGCACCTAGAATGCTGCTTGGCACGTAGTGCTGCTCAAGAAATAGTTGTTGAGTAAATAATTGAGTTGCTTAATGAAAAAGTTTGCATGATTAGGTATTAGAGTGGTTTGGTAGACAACATCTAGAAAATCTCTAGAGTGGTTTTGTTTGGGGGCTCCTGATTCCTGGTAATGTTGGAGATAATGCTGGTATAGTTATGGTGCTGGGGGTCTTTGGATCAGTTCTGGTCTTAAGATTGTATTTTGTTTCCCCTACTTTCTCAGGTCCAACGCTTCCTAATAAACTACAGTCACTACCATCAAGTGAATTGTTTTTTCACCCTCCTCTATGTTCATGGTAGTCCCAACGCAGCTGCTGCTTCAGGCCGGATGCCTGGTTCCGGCTGCTCATCTCCTGAGCCTTCCTGGCTCACTACGTTGCCTTTCTCTTCTGTTTCTGGTCTGTGGAGATTTTCATCTTGATTCTGTACCCAGCTAATGTCGTTGGGCTTTTATCTTTTCATACAGTTCCAATCATGGCTGAGGGTTTGGCACAGAGAGGGCGTGGTAATTTATGAACTCACTAAACCATCTTGACTAGAAGTCCCCATGTGTTTCCAAACAGTGTTCGAATTATTGCCGCATTTAAAATCTAGGAGAGAGCACATAAAAATTCAGGTTTACAGTTTATCTTGAAAATTTGTAACATCTGGCAACACTCAGTCTATATTTCTGCATATGACAATGTAGTGGAGGTAAGTAAATACTAAGACCCTTCAGTGGGTCAAATACTTTACAGGTTGCCAAGTTCTCACCGCTGCACATTTTCTTAACTTGATGGAGATGATTTCACTCCTTTGCCTTATCTGCCTAACCCCTGCAAGCATTGTAATTTGTGACTGCTATTTTGGGTATATGATGAGCTAAAGCATCAGGTAATTTATTAAGAGTTTAAAAACTAAACACCACCAAAACCAAAAACACATTCTTTATTTTGAATAGTAAGTGTGAAATAGAGAGAGAGAGAGAACGTTCTATGTTTTTTTCTCCCTAGTGCAAGTTTTTTCTCCTATCTCTTCCAGTCCAAAATTTCCAAGCCTACTAAACCTGCAACTTTTCCATTTTAGGCCAGGCTTCTTCCCTTAAATAAGTTTCTTTTGGATAAAACTTTATATCCGGGACTATCCTGGAATTGAGTGATGCCATTACACAGGGAGTAACACAGCACTGAGAATGTAAGGTGTCTATAAGATCTCTCCAATTCAAGAAAAAACTAACTCTTTTGATGATACTACAAGCTTTTCTTCCTAAATTGAACCCAGTGGTTATGAGAAACAGATTTTTCATGTATACAAGAATCTAGGCGATCAGCTCCTTTGGCCTGACTACTGCAGATATTCTTCCCAGAATAATCTGTGGCCAGTTTCAAGCATTTTTATACTTCTTGAATTATAAATTTCTGGTTTATACTGAATAGTGACCTGTCCCCAAATGTACAAGTTTGTAGAAGAGTAACCATGGAATGGACATTTGCCTAGTTTATGCGATTTGTAGAATATCAGAAAAACCTACCGCTCTTCCTGCTTCCCTTGCCAGTTAGTCAGGTGTTGAAACGATGATATTTCTGATTTATTCAGGTTGATGCAATGAAGCTGTTGTCGAATAGCAAATACATCCTCTTATGTTTGTGCCATTTGTCATCTCATTATAGAGTTCAAGTTCGCAAGGGTGGTTTACACAATGCTCCTTACTATTTTCTGAATTCTCTGCAGGCAAACTTAATGCCCTTAGTACTCATTACTGGCATACTTACTTACTACTTACCTTATTACTTACTTACTTCTTACCTGTGCCTGGGTAAGGGGGCTTGTTTGTGGTCCAGATAGTTTAATTTTTGAAGTATGTTTTTGAAGTTCTAAGTGTAGTCCATTTTTCGGTTCAATTGTTGTTTCCCTTCCAAAAGTTAGAATTCCTTCAAAACATTTATTAATATTTAATCTCTACACTTCCAAGGAAGAGTCACAGGGGGCAAGATTTAAAGAAAATCAAACACTAAGCACAAAAGTGAGCAATAAAATTAGATATTAATTATATTTGTCTAATCCAAGTTTGTTTTTTCTCCTCAACTTGAGTTGGATCAATTCACCTTGAAATACAAATGTTTTCATTTATAATTTTTATTACTTTGTTGTTTGAATACAAGTCTTGATGGTTGATTTCATTCAACATCTGAGGAAATCTTTAGCTGCTTGCTTAGGAATTAGAAGATAAGGTGCAATTTCTTGGGAAGGTATGGCTCATAGAATGGGATAGGAAAATGGATTTTGTGGACCTAGCTCTATCACCTGAGCCTAAGGTTAGGTAATCCTGCTTGAGCTATCTAGACTTAAGAGTCTCCCTTAAGTCAGGTAGGCTCTTCCTTTCCAGTTCTAACAATTTCCTTTTCCCTACCTTACTGTAACATATATAAATATATATATGTATATATATATACATATACATTTTAAAGAGAGAGGGGGGAGTGGGGGATGGGCAGAGGTAGAAGGAAAGAGCGAATCTTAAGCAGACTCAGCCTCAGCACACAGCCCCACAAGGGGCTTGATCTCATAACCTGAGCCGAAATCAGGAGTCCGATGCTTAACGGACTAAGTCACCCAGACACCCCAGTGGACATATGTTTCAAGCTCAAAGCCCTCCATATTTTTTTTAAATCACTCTACAGATTGGGGTACCCTGTCTTTTGAGACTCTGGGATGTGTTGGAAGTTCATCTTAAAATTGCAACTGCAATAGAGTTATTCTTAAAAAACAGCCCTGCCTTTTCCGCTTCTCTATTAATAGTGTGGGTGTGCCTTCCACGCTGAACCACAACCTACCTGACCAGGCCCCACAAGGCATCTCCTTTAGTTAGACTTCTCAGGTGGCCAGAACACAGAATGGCTCAGGTAACCTCACACAAATGGGGCTATTTTGTAAAGACGGGCGGGGATGGACACCTCCTTAGCAGCTGTGTGGTGTCCTTCATGGAATCCCATTCATCACCACTCAGCCTTCAGCTACTGTGGCTCTAGCCATCTAAATAGCAGCTTCGGTGACCCACTCATTTGCCTGCCCTCAGAAGTGGGCATCCATTGCTCCTCTCAAATTCTAATATCTCAGCTTTCCTTAATTTCTGCTTCTCTCTTTTTTGGACTCATTGTCCACTGTTTTTTTCCCTATTGCTTCTGCCTACTTCTTCTTCTATTCTCTCCTCTCTCACATTCTCTAATTCAAAACTGCTTTTGATCTTACTTGAACTTCTAATACCTGACACTCAAAATCTGGTCCTCAGCCCAGTAGTATCAGCATTTACTGAGAACTTGTTAGAAATGCAGAATCTCAGGTCCCCCCTCCAGACTTGAATCAAATTCTGTATACTAACAAGATATGGACAAGTGTTGCTTCAATGTGCTAACTGCTTAACTTTCTCCCTGCCCTTCTGCTCCCCTCTTCTCATCTGTTTTTTTCTTTCACTGTCATTATTTAGTTTGGATCCCACAGTCCATTATATGAATGACACTCTCACAAATAGTCTTAACTCCCTGTCCCTTTGTCTTTTAAGTGCCCCCCCCATTTATGTGATAAAAGCCCAACTCTGAATGAATGCATCTATGTTCC
This sequence comes from Ursus maritimus, assembly GCF_017311325.1. NCBI lineage: Eukaryota > Metazoa > Chordata > Mammalia > Carnivora > Ursidae > Ursus > Ursus maritimus. Next base: position 19,743,346 of record NW_024424564.1, read on the forward strand.
CTCTATGTCTATGACTGAACAACCTGGCACTGTCACAGAAAGACCCATCAGGGCAGATTCGTGCCAATACATTGGGCCCTTTAAGTCTGCCAATTCTTTGTTCCTCTGGTAAATTCTCTCCCTCTATTTTCAAAAAGTGTTTTAAACATTCTACACTCTATTCGAACCTGAAGTATTCTTAGCTCTTCCTTGGTTTCAGCAGATGACTTCACCTCCTACTTCCTGAAGAAAATAGAAAGGATCAGATGGGAACTCCCTCAGCTTCCTGCTACCAAATTCATACAGTTCCATCTGTACCCATGTTCTTCTCTTTCCCTCCTATTTTAGCATAGGATGTAGTCTTCTGATCATTTAAGGCCAATCTCACCATTTGTGTTTTGGATTTCGTCCCTTCATGTCTTATCGGGGACCTTGCATTATCCATTCCTCCTCATCACCTCCACTCTGCTATTTATTCAACATATCCTTCCCCGTTGGATTGTTTCCAATTAATTTACACTTGTTCATGTCTCTTCTATCTTAAAAACAACCATCTTTTCTTGACTCCCACTTTCCCTTCCAACTCCTTTCAATCTTTCCCATTTCTTTAAATCTGAATTTTCTAAAGAGCTTTCATTGTTTGGTGAGTCCATTTTTTTTTTCTTTTACCTCCTCAGCTGACAGTTGTTTCTAGCTCTGCACCAAAACAACTGCAGCTAAGGCCACCAATGACCTCCATAATTTAAATCCAATGGATGTTTTCCAGTAATTTTTTTTCTGATCTCTAAGCACTCTTGCCCACTCTAAGTTTTTTTGTATTGTGTTAATTTTGTCTCCTGGGACACAATGCTATCCAGGTTTTCCTTCTTACTTTTCTAACATTTCCTTCTTTGTTACTTTGCAGATACACCCTTCTCTGGTTGGTGTGTTCTGAGCACTTTTCCCTTTCCATTTTATATTCTGTTATAGGTTGGGTTCTCTAGATGAGATGTTGTTGTGATAGAGTTTGGGTGCAAGGTGTTCATTATGAACCAATACCTGTGGACAGAAAGCAGAGATGTGAAAAAGAAGTTGAACCTGGACACAGTTCCAACCAAGGTTTGGCCAATCTGGGAATGAGTGTGGGGGCATTCTGAATCATGGGTTCATCCACCATTAAATTGAAATTGCTGAGCCTTCGGACACCTGCCTTACTCATTCACCAGATGTGAGGTGCCCAGAAAAGGCATGAGGTCCTTCAAGAAGATTCTCTTAGCTGAAAAAAGATGCTAAAGGAGTTGAGAGCTAAAAAATATCTGTTGGGAGATGTGAGTGGTATATCTTTGTGTCTATCACATATTCTCTCTTTGGACAGTATTTTCCATATGCATGGTTCATTTTCATCAATTGGCTAATGATTCTCAAATTTATATCTCCAGTCCAGACAAGACCAGACCATACACTGAATTGCCTATTCGATATCTCTACCTGAGTGTCTCAAAGAGTTTTCAGGCTCAGTGTGTCTAAATAAATAAATAAAATAAATCTTAATAGTCTATGAATCTGTTCACCTCTCTCCTTTTCTACTGCTATTGTTCTAGCCCACACTACCATTTTCTCTAGCCTGAATTCCTGTAGATTCACTCTATTTGGTCTTCCCATATCCACTCTACCTCTTTCATCAGTTTATTATATTGCAACTAGAGCAATATTTTTCAAATACAATTTTGAGTATGTTACCTCCTCTGTGTACATGAAACCCATACCTTGATGGACTTAACATTGTTGCTTTAAGTAGGGACCAAAATAATGCTTATAGACCTCAAGGGCTTCTCTTGGTTGGCTCCTATCTGTGTCTCTAGCTTAACCTCAATGTACTCTTTTCCTCAGTCCCTGTATTCCAGTGGCTCTGATTTATTATTTATTTTTAAATTTTCTCTAATGGGTTCACAAAAGTCTCACAATATTGTTCTCTCTACTAATAATACTCCTCTCTCATTTTTCAGCTTGTTAACTCTTCTCCATTTTTTAGCTCAAGGCTCATTTTTTCAAGTAAGTCTTCCTTAAGCCTCTCATATTGAGTCAGGCTTTCAAAGTATTTTGTTTTATTTCTTCTTAGCGCATATGTTAGAATGTAAATGTATACTTGTTCATGTGATTATCTGACCACTATCTGACTTCTCCATTAGTAAGTCTCATGAGTACAGAAAATCACTGTCCATTCTTCAATATCTGCTGTACTTAGTGCACTGTCTGACCCAGAGTACGTTCTCAATACGCACTTATTGAATGAATAAATATGTCTTAAGCTAGAACACCTGCCAGGACTATTAGTTGCCATTCAATATGTAAAATTTTTGTTCCAGGTTAACTAACAGGCTCTTAGTTCAGCCTATCTATTGCTTCTGGAGAAGAAATTGGTTGAGGTATATGTAGTCCAATCACATGCAACCAACCTCAACCAAACTTGAAGTAGAAGTTACATGTGGTTGCTTTCTTAGAGGGTGCCTGTGGGTACAACCGGTCTTGGAGAAAGAGAACCTCTTCTCCAGCTTAAACTTCTAGTATATTTACATTAGAGATTACATGACATTAGATAAGAGTGTTTGGTGGATATAAGAGGAATCAAATCTACCCATACTTCTCCTTACTGACTGTTATGTGTGGTACCATTCTAAGCAAATCCTTAGTAAGCACGTCTGTTGAATGCGTTAACAACTCTGATTGAGTACTGTAGGAAAATTACCTTAGGAATGTTAACTGCAGTTAACTGACATTGCACAAAATCTAAACATTTTTTTCATACAAGTGCACTAATACTAATGGCTTTCATTTGACTGGAAAATTCTCGAAGTGATTTGCTAACACACAAAGTTTACCAATGCCAACCAGGTCTGAGACTGCAGCTGGGGGCAGCTGTATATTGCTGCACAATTAAGCTTTTTCAAAATGCAAATTCAAAAGAACACCTTATTCAACTGAAGCTTCTGGGGAAATTTAGAAAGGCAAATGCAATTATGCAAGTTGGACAACTGCCAAAAAAAGGAGTTGGCCAACATCTTTAATTTTGCAAAGAGGGTCATTATCAATTTTTATATATAAATCTCTATCTGCCCCTGGAGAGATAATGAGTTCTCTAGGGTACAAAGTGAAGAGATGTTTTTCATGGAGAATCAGTAATATGTTAACAATAATGTTGATGCCAAGATACATATAGTATCTGCTATCAAATAGATAACAATACTGCTTATAATCAGATGATGCTAAGCAGTGACCAAAGTCTAGAATTTTCATTATGCACGAATTTTTATTTTTGTATTGTAAACAACTCCCTGGTGATACTGGACAGAAGACAAGTACGTCACATAGTTTTGTCTCTCAAAGGGCTTAAAAAAATATCTAGTTGAACATATATAAACAAGCAATGTTTAGAAAACAAATGTTAGGGGGCGCCTGGGTGGCACAGCGGTTAAGCGCCTGCCTTCGGCTCAGGGCGTGATCCCGGCGTTCCGGGATCGAGTCCCACATCAGGCTCCTCCGCTATGAGCCTGCTTCTTCCTCTCCCACTCCCCCTGCTTGTGTTCCCTCTCTCGCTGGCTGTCTCTCTCTCTGTCAAATAAATAAATAAAATCTTTAAAAAAAAAAAAAAAAAAAAAAAAAAAAAAGAAAACAAATGTTAGTAAATACTTATTTATGAGTCTTCTTACACCCAAAATAAAATCTTGAACTTGGTAAAAATTCTTTTTGTTTATCTTATAGTCTTCTTTCTTTCTTGGGAAACTAAGAAATCAACTGAAAAGAGTTTATTTTTTTATATCAAGAATTTATAAATAGGGGCGCCTGGGTGGCTCAGTCAGTTAAGCATCTGCCTTTGGCTCAGGTCATGATCCCAGCATTGTGCGATCGAGCCCTGAGTTGGGCTCCCTGCTCAGCGAGGGGTCTGCTTCTCCCTCCCCCTCCTCTTAAGCTCTTGCTCGCTCTTTCTCTCTCTGTCCTTCTCAAATCAATAAATAAAATCTTTTAAAAAATAATTTATAAATAGATTAGTTCGTTCAATATATATTTGTTTTATTGTGTACCAACAATGTGCAGGACAATGTATTGGATATTAGAAATACAACAGTCCCTATCTTTCTTAGCCTTTATAATGCGGTGATTATGATAGACTATAATGAAGCAGTCCCATGAACAACTGTAAAGCTATAACTGTGTCAAGAGAAGTCAAGTTTGCAATGTTACAAAAATTGAAATTAATCTAATGGATGAAATGATGTGGTCAAGGAAGTCAGGGAAGGCTTTTCCTTCTCTGATGATGGAAACTTTGAACAGAGCGTCAAAGGATGAAAAAAGAAAAACTTGTCTGGCAAAAATAAGAGCCTGTAAGAGCGTTCTATGGTGGGAGGTTGCCTGGTATGTAGGAAGGACTGAAAGAAGACCAGTGAGTCTGCAGCGCAGTGAGCCCAGAGGGGCTATGACATGATGAGGGGGCAGCAGGAACTGGACCATGCTGGGCTCCATGTGCCACGTTAAGGTGTTTGGTCTTTTCCTTCAGAGAAATGGAAAATACTAAAGGGTTCTAAGCAGAAGGAAACACGATCCAATTTGTATTAACTCCTAAGTTTAACATCGATTATATTTAGATTGCCAATATATATTCACTGAACTATCTGTGGAATAATGTATGTGTGCAGGATATCTACACCTTTTACTTCATACTATGTCCTTGAATATAAAGAGATATTTTGAAAATTAATTTTGATCCCATCGTCATTTTGAGAATGAGTAATAATTAATTTGAGTTCATTGAAAAAATTAAAATAGCTTTGGTTTTTAAATATTAAAACAATGTTGGTTAATGAAGGATTTTAGGAAGTGAAGATTAGCATTTTGAATGTAGATTAATAGAGGGTGAGACCAAGGGACAGAATGATGAGAATGTGTAGAGGAGAAAGTGAAAAATAAAAGACTAAGCTTGGGTATTCAGAAATACAAAAAGCATAAGTTTAGGTCTGTGCATTAACAGTTGATGCTTAAAAATCAAAGATAATGCTTAGTCTGAATGCAAAGGGGACGCTTGGAAATTACAATTAAGACAAGTGACATGCTTTGGGGTTTTTCCTTTTTATGCATTTTGTCAGCCTTGCGTCTCTTCCTTTTGGATAAGGGTTCCCATGCACACTGTTAGTCCACGTGGTTTGAATGGGATCTACTCCACCCACTGGCTCCAGGGGTAGTCAGAGGACTCCATTGCCTTGTCCACATGATTGACTTAGGGATGGACCTGTGATCCAAGAAGATAAATAAGAGTCGTTTCTGTAATAATTTCTGAAACTAATGGGAAAGATGTGCTCTCTTTTTGAGGGGGATGGCTATGTAACAATGGATTAAGATGCAAGTGTTCTCCTTTGCCACCAATAAGGAAGAATTTTCCTAAGAAAGAAGACAACAGAGAGGAAAGCAGAGTCAGAAACTGGAGAAAAAGACAATGACAGTGGCTAACCCCCTGGAACCAGATATACTTCGAAATTTCCAGTTATATAATTTGATCAATTTTCTTAGGCGTTTAAGCTAGTTTGAGTTGGGTTATTGTCATTTGAAGCCATGAATTTTCCTTTGCACTAAACTTACAAAAAACTCATATCTAGATTAATCTAATAATCTGTCATCTCTATACACTTGAGATCTTAAAAATAACTGTAGAGTCCTTACAAGAATAGCTAAGAGCTATAAAGTACTGGTGGAGATTACATGAACTAGTAGGTTGGTGTCATGGAGCAGTCATGGTTCACAGCAAAGCTGGGACCTCAACGCTACTTGGCAATATTTTTTTCCTGTATCTCTGGTTAGAATGACTCCCATTTTACTCAGTAGTTTTATTTTAATTTCATTTTTAAATATCTATCCTACAAATTCTACCTTTACTCTTAGCTGATGATATGCTGCTTTTTTACTTCACTGAGAAAATTGAAACCATCCGGTGATACTATCTCCCTGCTTATCAATAGCTCAGAATCTGCACTCATCCTTTCTTCTTTTCCTCTTGGCACACAGGAAGAGATGTCCTTCCTCCTGCTCAAGATAATTCTATTTGTGCTTTGGTTTCCATTTTCTTCACCTCCTTTGGGACCTCACTCTGTTGATCTTTCCTGTCTCTTGTGTTATAAATCTCTATTTGTTCTTTTGTGTATAGTCTCACCAATTAAATATAATCTTTAATTTTATATCCTTCTCTTCCTATGGCCCTTTCTTTCTTTCTTTCCTTCCTTCCTTCTTTCCTTCCTTCCTTCCTTCCTTCCTTCCTTCCTTCTTTCCTTCCTTCCTTCCTTTTGCTTCTTGAGTTAGTTACATATCTCCATTTCCTCACCTCTCCTCTGTACTTTGACTTACAACAGTCTGACTTCTGCATTTATCTTGGTTCAATCCACTCAGATAGAGGTCACCGATGACTTCCATATTGCCAAATTTTTTCTCTCCCTGTCTTTCTTGAGCTCTCTGCAGCATTTGACATTGTTGATGGCTCTTGCTTTCAAATGGTCTTCTTCCTTATCTTGTGTGCCTTGAGCCTTCTGTCTAGTGATGTTCCTCTTAGCTCTTAGGTTGTCTTCTATAGCTCACTACTTCATGATAAATTTATTAAATACTTATTTTGGGCCAGGCCCATTAGCTTATGTAATTGTAGGCACTACTAATGTTTTACATAATTATTTACATAAATAATTATACAATTATTATATTTTACAAATTGGAAAGTTGAGGCTCAGAGAGCATAGGTACCTTGCTTAAGATCATACAGCTTGTAAGACATGGAGTCATGACTTGAATCCAGAGTCTGCTTTGTATTTTATTTTTAAGATTTTATTTATTTATTTGTCAGAGAGACAGAGAGAGCAAAAACGCACAAGCAGGAGGGGCGGCAGGCAGAGGGAGAAGCAGACTTCCCACTGAGCAAGGAGCCCGATGCGGGACTCCTTCCCAGGACCCCGGGATCATGACGTGAGCTGAAGGCAGATGCTTAGCCAGCTGAGCCACCCACCCCCAGTCCTTGTTTTGTATTTTTAAATAAACTTTTTAATGAAGCATAATATACAAACAGAAAAATGAATAGCTTGATGAACTTTAATGAAGTGAACACATCTGTGTAACCCACAAACAGACCAAGAAGCAGAATGTTCCCAGTACTTTAGAGCCCCCTCATATTACCACAACACTCCCACAAATGGGTAACCAATACCCAGACTTCTAACACCATAGATATTTTGCTTGTTTTTCAACTTCATATAAATGGGTCATGGATTCATACAAGATATGTATATGGTATAAGATTCATTCATTAAGTTTTGTGTAAGAAAAACTTCTTCACTGTTATTACATAGTTACATTTTGATACTTCATTGTGTAGCTATATCACCATTTATCTATTCTACTTTTGAATGGACTTTTGGGTTGTTTCCTGTATTTTTTTCTAAAACAAATGGTGCTTCTATGAATATTCTTGTATATATCTTTCAGTGGACTTTATATACACTTTTGTTGGCTATACATCTAGGAGTAGAATTGTTGGGTTGGGGGCATGCCTATGTTTTGTTTTGTTTTGTTTTTTTAAAGATTTTATTGATTTATTTGACAGAGTGAGAGTGAGAGAGAGTATGAGCAGGGGGGAGGGGTAGAGAGAGAGGGAGACACAGACTCCTCACTGAGCAGGGAGGCCTACATGGGACTGGATCCCAAGCACCCTGGGATCATGACCTGAGCCAAAGGTAGATGCTTAACAAACTGAGCCACCCAGGAGCCCTATGTTGGTTTTAGTAGACGCTAACCAATGATTTTTCCAGCTAATTTTATCTTAATGATTGACTGCTTCAGTTCCTATAGGCCCAAAAATAAGCCTATTATTTTCCCAGGGGAATAGAAAGGTTTTTTTTTTTTTTTTTTTTTTTTTTTTCTTTCTTTATTGATCATATCCCTTGCATATACCCTTTACCCAGAATTTATTTTTGTATATATGGAGATATTTTCATTTGTTCCAGTCTCAAAATTTATTATTATATTGGTTGAAAACTTTGTCTCCTTTATTTACCCCCAAAGTAGAATCTTGGTCTGAGTAAAATATTTTTCGAATGTGCTTTGTTCTCTTCTTATCCAAATGGCATGGGCATATCATCTCAAAGTTGCTACATCATTGTGTTGCTCCATTTGCCCACGTTTAAACACTGTTCATGGACATAGTTTAAAGATTCATAGTCACATCCTTTTGCGTAAACATCTTTCCTTGGGGGTGGGGTGGAGATTTTGTTTCAATTAGTGCCACAGCAAGTGATTAGTGCCACAGCAAGCAATGATTGTTGCACAGTGCTCTAATTGTCATTTCTACTTGGACCAGCTGAATCAAACCCTAGAAAATCATGTGTGATGGAATACATACCGCTAACCCAGTGGTTTTCTATAAAGGAAGCCCATTGTGAGGATTAATTTTCCACTGTACACTTTTGAATAAAGTCTCTCTTCATTCTTTGAGAGAGTCCTCTATCCCACAGATATGCATAAGTTAAAGCCCAGCATTACCCAGCTGCAATGTTATGTGAACATATGCAAGCAAAAATGCCCCAGATAATATCCTCATGTGTTTGACTGACTTACATTTCCTTCTTGCATCACTCATGCTCCAGCTGTCTCTTCTATCCATTTTATCAAGTGAAGACTTGCCAAGGCATCCATTCCTACTCTTGTGTTTATCAAGGCAGGGAACAAAATCATCTATGCTTTATTCTTCTTCCATGGGACTCCTCATAAACAAACAAATAAGTAATTTTTGTGGTGCCTGGGTGGTTCAGGTGGGTAAGCATCCAACTCTTGATTTTGGCTCAGGTCAGGATCTCAGGATCATGAGATCAAGCCCCCCATAGGGCTCTGCTCTGGGCATGGAGCCTACTTAAGAGTCTCTTTCTCCCTCTCCCTCTGCCCCTCCCCCACCACTTGTGTTTTCTCCCTCTGTCTAAAAAAAAAAAATAAAGAAAAACTAGATAATTTTTTATTGAAATACATTTAACATATAACATAATGTAAGTTTAAGGTGCGCAATGTATTGATTTGATACATTTATATGTTGTAATATGATTGCCACTGTAGTGATAGTTAACATCTCTATCACATCACACAATTATCATTTCTTTTTTGTTGTGGAAATAATTAAGGTTTAGTTTCTTAGCAAGTTTGATGATTATTATACAATATCACTGTCTATGTTCACCATATTGTATATTAGATCTTCAGGACTTATTTAATAGATGTTTAATTTAAGTAGTTTTTAAGTAAGTGCTCTACAAATACATAGTTTATGATCTCTAACCTCTTGGGGAAAAATAATCTTTTGTTGAGAACAAATGCTTTGACTTAATATAGAGACATTGTACCAAAAAGGATAAAATACCTGGGAATAAACTTAACCAAAGAGGTGAAAGGCCTATACTCTGAAAACTATAAAACACTGATGAAGGAAATTGAAGATGACACAAACAAATGGAAAGACATTCCATGTTCATGGATCAAAAGAACAAATATTGTTAAAATGTCTATACTACCCAAAACAATCTGCAGATTCAATGTAATCATTATCAAAATACCAACAGCATTTTTTACAAAACTAGAACAAATAATAACTAAAATTTGTATGGAACCACAGAATACTCTGAATAACCAAAGCAATTCTGAGAAAGAACAAAGCTGGAGGTATCACAATTCCAGATTTCAAGCTATTCTACAAAGCTGTAGTGATCAAAACAGAATGGTACTGGCACAAAAACAGAAACGTAGGTCAATGGAACAGAATAGAGAGCCCAGAAATAAACCCACACATGTACGGGCAATTAATCTATGACAAAGGAGGCAAGAATATACAATAGGAGAAAAGACAGTCTTTTCCATAAATGGTGCTGGGAAAACTGGACAGTTACATGCAAGATGAAACTGGATTACTCTCTAACATCATACACAAAAAATAAACTCCAAATGGATTAAAGACCTAAACATGGGACCTGAAACCATACAAATCCTAGAAGAGAACACAGGCAATAATTTCTCTGACATCAGCCACAGCAACATTTTTCTAGATGTATCTCCTAAGGCAAGGGAAACAAAAGGAAAATAAACTATTGGGACTATATCAAGATAGAAAGCTTTTGCACAGTGAAGGAAACTATCAACGGAATAAAAAGACAACCTACGAATAGGAGAGGATAATTACAAATAATACATCCAATAAGGGATTAATATCCAAAATATATAAAGAACTCATACAACTAATACCAAAAAACCCCCAAACAATCTGATTTAAAAATGGGCAAAGGACCTGAATAGACATTTTTCCAAAGAAGACATATAGATGATCAACAAGTACATGAAAAGGTGCTCAACCTCACTCATCATCAGGGAAACGTAAATCAAAACCACAATGACATATTCTCATGCCTATTAGAATGGCTAAAATCAAGAAGACAAGAAATAAGTGTTGGCAAGGATGTGGAGAAAAAGGAAACCTCTTGCACTATTGGTGAGAATGTAAATTGGTACATTCATTGTGGAAAACAGTATGGAAGTTTCTCAAAAAATTCAAAATAGAAATGCCATATGATCCAATAATTCTATTGGGTATTTATCTAGGGAAAATGAAAACATGGATTCAAAAGATACAAGCACCCCTGTGTTTATTACAGCATTATTTACAATACCTAAGATATGGAAGCAACCTAAGTGTCCATCAATAGATGAATGGATAAGGAAAATGTGGTGTATATACACAATGGAATATTACCCAGCCATAAAAAAGGATGACATTGTGCCATCTGCGACAACGTGGATGGACTTAGAAGATATAATGCTAAGTGAAATAAGTTAGACTGAGAAGACAAATACCCTATGATTCCCCTCATAAATGGAATCTAAAAAATGAATAATTGAACAAAAAGCAGAATCAGGACTATAAATATAGAGAATAAACTGATGGTTGCTAGATGGGAGGGGAGTTTGGAGGTTGGGCAAAATGGGTAAAGGGGAAAGGGAGATACAGGTCTCCAGTTACGGCATGAGAGTAAGTCACGAGAATAAAAAGCAGCACATAAGGAATACAGTCAATGACACTGTAATAATGATGTAATGGGACGGATGGTAGTTGTACTTGTGAACATAGCACAATGTATAAACCTGTCCAATCACTGAATTGTACACCTGAAACTAACGTAACATTGCATACCAACTATAGTCAAATAAAAACATACACAGAGGCATTGTGATGTAATACACTAGCTGTCAACATTCAGAGTTTCCATAAATAATTTTTCTATATAAAAATGTGGAATAATATGTCTCCAGTGAAAGTGAAAAGTGAAATCACTTTTCACCTTTTAAAACTAAGCTTAATGTTCACATTTACTGTGATTCCAGAAATTGGTAAGAAGTGAGAAATTTCATAAATTGATTTAATATGTGACTGATTCATTTTCTTTAAATACCAAAATACTGGCTCAAGACGGCTCTACTGACAAAAAGCCAGAGTTAGGCTTTGACTATGCTTGTTTTGCGTAGATTGAATTACTTATGTGTTGATCAGTCCATGATTTCATGATTTTGCTTTTCTAATTTTGCATGTTGTGACAGGTATCTAATAATACCTGCGTTCAAAGGAGTAAACAGCGAATAACAGGAATTTCTCGCCTCTATGTTATCTACTTTCGTCGTAACTCTAAATGTTCTGTCATTTTCCTTTCCTCTCTTCCTTTCAATAAGTTATTTGAGAATCTTTGGTATCTTCCTTACTATTGTACTTGAGAAAACTAAACTATTTAAGAGTTTCTTGTTTCTTTAGCTTTATTTCAGGTAATGTTTTCTTCTTTTTTATACTTCAGTTTTCCTGAGAGCACAAAATCTGTTCAAGATTTGTGGTTGGTGCAGTCATAACTTCACTTGGATACCCACGGAGTCGCGCCAGGGTTTTGAGATCCTGCTTTAGTCTCTTGATGGTTGTGCCACTTATGTTCAGGGAGTTAAATCCATCAGATTCCTCATTGATAAAACAGCAACTGTAATAATGGCCCATATTTCTTGAACCAGGCACCATTCTACGCACCTGATACACATCAACTAATGCAGCATTTCCAAGAATTCCTTGTGCTGGGCACCATTATGTACCATTCCTGATTTACAGCTAAAGGAAGGATACTATGGTCATCCAAATTTTACAAAAAAAGAAAAAGGAAAAGAAAGAAAGAAAAAAGAAAAAAGAAAAAGAAAAAGGAAAAGAAATAAAGAAAGAGAGAAAGAAAGAAAGAAAGAAAAGGAAAGGAAAGAAAAGAAAGGAAGGAAGGAAGAGAGAAAGAAAGAAAAGAAATTGAGGCCTAGTTAAGCTGAGGTTAAGTTCCATACCCAAGGAACGCATCTAGTAAATGGCAGAGCTGGAAGCTGAGTGGAACTCTAGCACACTGTCCATTACCTGCTAGGTCAATTTGTGAGAATTAAATGGATAATTCTATTAAAAGCACCTCACTGTATACTGGAATTAAAAGCAAAAACATCTCACAGTGAACTTTACCTATAAATACTCAATAAGTGGTGATTATTATTGTTTTTATTGAGATAGCAAGACAGTGAGAATGGGAGGGAAGGTGTCATGTTCATTGTGGATCTCCCTTATCTGGAACTGTGCTTTGCAATGAATGAAAGAACGCATAACGCATGATCTTAAGACAAGATTAAATCGGACATAATTGATAAAAACCATATATAAAGGTACAAAGTGTTCTAAGTGCATCATAAATGTCCTTACGGTTTGTTTTTATAGGGATAATAAAGTTAAGAAAGTGTTGTAGGAATAGGAGAAATGAGACTATAAAAAAGCCCTTAAATATGCTGTTACAATGATTTTATTAATTTGTTTTATTAATTGTGATTATAGTTACTAGCAAAAGAAAGAAAGAAAGAAAGGCAAAAAAAAAAAAGAAACACATGATAAAACGTCAATTTTGTTATAAATTTGTCACAGCCAAAAGAAAGGAAGAATATTCTGTGATTTATTAGAATTAAAGAATAATGATAATTCAATCTTTGGGAAATTTTGTGAATGCATAGCTATTTTCAGTTCCTTTTGAATGAATACCAGAAATAATATTAATGTAAAATTTTTGTCTATTCATCTCTTTTTGAGAAGAGGAACATATTTACTCCATTGATATATATAGTTTCACATAAACATTTCTTTTTTTTTTTAAAGATTTTATTTAGTTATTTGACAGCGATAGAGACAGCCAGCGAGAGAGGGAACACAAGCAGGGGGAGTGGGAGAGGAAGAAGCAGGCTCCCAGCAGAAGAGCCTGATGTGGGGCTTGATCCCAGAACGCTGGGATCACACCTGGAGCCAAAGGCAGACGCTCAACGACTGCGCCACCCAGGCGCCCCCACATAAATATTTCTAAAAACACAATGGTGTTTTGTTATCCTTGGCTAATAGTACTCAAATGCCTTACTTAATTAAACAATGTATTTTATTTTTAATAGGTCAGGGTAACAATTCAGACTTTATAGACGTATGCGATCCGGTACAAAGATATCACTGAATCATGTAAATTATTTGCGCTTTCCTTGTATCGTGTGTGTTAGTTATCTGTAAGTCATTCCTACTAAAGATAAAAAGGTGAGACTTCAGCTTTAAAATGAGCACAGTCTCCATATTGCACTTCTTATAAGTCTGCAGTGGTTAAAACTTTTAATTCTTGAACATTAGATATACTATATTAGATGTGGCCAATGTTATTTTTGGCTAAGCAAACAGGCCATCAGTTTGGCAAAACTGTATCCTTTTGGATCATGTTCAAAATTTTATAGATTTTTAAAAGTATAAACAAAGTTTAATTCTTTTTTAAAAAGATTTTATTTATTTATCTGAGAAAGCGTGTGCACAGGAGCAGGGAGGAGAGGCAGAGGGAGGGGGAGAAGCAGACTCCCTGCTGAGCAGGGAGCCTGCCAAAGGCTAGATTCCAGAACCCCTAGATCATGACCTGAGCCGAAGACAGATGCTTAACCAACTGAGCCATCTATGTGCCCCCAAGGTTTAATTCTAAATAAGAAAAATATGTAACTGTATGATTATGATCATTTATTTTTAAATGATAGGGGCAATGCTATCGAAAGTCAAATTTGTTTAAATAATTTTAATTGCTGGGGCGCCTGGGTAGCGCAGTCGTTAGGCGGCTGCCTTCCGCTTAGGGCGTGATCCCGGCGTCCCAGGATGGAGTCCCACATCGGGCTCCTCCGCTGGGAGCCTGCTTCTTCCTCTGCCACTCCCCCTGCTTGTGTTCCCTCTCTCGCTGGCTGTCTCTCTCTGTCAAAATAAATAAATAAAATCTTAAAAAATAATAATAATAATTTTAACTGCTAAAGACAGATTCTACTTGACAAATTTCTGCTTTAATGGCATCTACAAAGAAAGAGGACAGCAGACATTCTTCCTATTTGCTTTACTTAATCGTTTCTACCATGGCTAACAATATACAAATGCATGTTTAGCACTCAACTTGATACAGGTGCTATGAATACTCTGAAGTGTTTATTAGATTCAACTCAAACATCAGGAACAAAATATTAGAATCAATAAAACTTAAGTTTTCATTTTCTTTAAGACAAATAAACTACCAGTATTTTTAAACGTTCTCAAACATGAATAAAAAGTTCAAATTCAGTATTTTTTAGTGTTGACAATTTATTTTTAATCTCATTATTTAAATATGTATAAATCTTAAGCCAGTTTAAATTCCCACTCCTAAAATAAATAAATAAATAAACTCCCAATGCTTATGGTTCTTAAATGGCAACAAAACTAACACTCATGTACAAAACTACAAGACCAATAAAATATAAATTAGTGATATTAATTTTATGTGATGGATGAGGTTTTGCTGAAAAGAAATGGTTACTTGTTCCGTGAATACTGACTGTTTAATAGAGCAGGCTCTTTCGAGCTTGCTACGTCTGTAATATAACATGTTTTATGATCACTTAATTTTGTCACCACGTTTACAATTTGGGCTATAAAGAAATCTTTGCACAGCGTGCCATGATAGCATTTGGTCTTCGCTTGGCACAGACTCATTATTTAGGTATTAAGTCGATCTCTGTTCTTTTCTCATTAGCTAGTGACAATTAAAGCAGTGCCCTTTGTTAATGGTATACTCAGAAATACAGGCAACAACACAGGCCCTAAAACTGAGTGACAATATTCAGTTATAAGATTATTCTAATCTTCCACAATCTCTTTTTAATTGTGCTGTTTTAACATCAAACTGAACACGTGACATTAAGGAAAAAATCCACAGAGCACTCTCAGTCCTTTGAAAAAATCCCCAAGGATCAGTTTGAGAAACAATGATTTACAGAATTTTCCTTTCAGATACTATAGATGTCCTTTAAAACCATTTTATTAAAATTTATGAAAACATGCCTGCTAGTCATTAAGGTGTGATGGAGCAGAAAAAGAATGCATACTTTGAAGGAAAAAAAATGTATAAAATGGATTTCCTGGAAAGAATGCTGCTGATTATGGACATTTTACCGCTGATGTAATTTTCTAAATGGCCATAAATTTACAAATACAATATTACAGTAGTTTTAAAAGGAGATGTTAGGTATATCAGAATCATTACAGGCACCATGGTACTTAAGAATTTTAAAGACTTATTAAAGTTCTTATTTATCTTGTTCAATTTTGATTCTTGTTACTGCATTTCTTTAATAAACCAAGAGTAAATTCAAATTTGCTAAATAAAATGAATCTTCAGTACTATCTCTTAGACACTTAGTAAGATATTCAAGTCTTGATTTTCTATTAGGATCATTATAGACTTTGTCTAAGTGAGAAAATGAAAAAATAAAACTTGAATCGGAAAATTAGACTTTTAACTGATATTGTTAGTTTCTTGCTAGATGGACACTACCACTCAGAGAAATAGTCCAATGGAAAAAATCAACAAAAACAAAACAAAGCATCAGCAATTTCAATATCAATGTTGTTATCAACTATACCTACTAGCAGCAGCCAACATTTATTGAGTTGTCGCCAAATGACAGGCGCCATGCTAATTGCTTTATCTGCATTTTCTCATTTAATCTACACAATAACCCTGTGATTAGATACTATTATCCCCCATTTAGCAGACAAAGAAGTCAAGTAGCTTGCCCAAGGTCACATGGTCAGTGAATGGCAGAGCTGGAATTTGAATCCAGGCAATTTGACTGTGGAGCCTGTTCTTAGGACTCTGAGAAACTTCCCAAAATAGTTTACTGGTTGGACCAGTATGGACAAGCAAACAAATTTTTCTGTCCCATTAATGACCCCTTTCTCAATTTGCATTTCTTATATGGTTAGTAGCTTAAATAAGGCTTCCATGTGTTTTTTTTTATGTTGAAATACCGAAAACATCTTTGCCAATGAAGTATATAAAAAGGCATTTATTTCTCCTATTTGCTAAATTGATAGTAATTGAGAATACTAATTCTTAATAAAAGAGAACTACATAAATTTGGCAAATCAAAGTTACACAGAGAATCAAAGGAGTCAATTGTTCTTTAATAAAACTATTCTAGTATTTTGTTAAAAATTTGCATTTTTAAACATTCACTTTGGACACAATGAACTATCAACTGTGTAGTGAATTCGTTTCTTGCTTGAAGTTATGCCTAATTAAAACACTAACCAGAAGAATTGCAATGTTGGATGCCAAAAGCAAACAGGAATGCATATATTTCATATAGTTTAGAAAAGAATTCTCAAGAAGACCAACCAAACAACTAAATAAGGTGGCATTGAAAGCATTAAATATAATATATCAACAAAGTAATTTTGAATTGTCTCATAGAATTCAGGGATGGAAATAAACAAGAAGAACATTGTGTCTGTTCTGTTGGTGAATAGGTATTTTTAAACAAATGGAATGAAAACAAAACAAAACAAAAAAACCCCAAAACACTGTATGTTCTTACTTAGGTTTTTTTTTTTTTTTTTTTTTTTTTTTTTTTTTTTGAAGCCTGTGGGAGATGTATTAACTCTTGAAGGTGATGAGATAGAAAGGAGGGTAAACATGAATGTTATATTGAAAACATTATAGGGGTGCCTGGCTGACTCGGTCAGTAGACCATGCAACTCTTGATCTCAGGGTCTTGAGTTCAAGCTCCACTCTGGGCTTAGAGCTTGCTTAAAAAATTATATATTTTTTCTTTTTATAAGAGTAAACTGTGATCCTTATAAAAAAAATTCCAACAATACAGAAACATATTAAAGAGCAAAAGTATCCTATAATTCTATTTAGTTTGTAAATATTCTTACAGATTTTTCTCTGCATATAGTAGCATGAATAGAACACAGCCTACATCTATACTACATCTATAGTATACATCTATACTTACATGCACATATTTTATTTATGTTATGTGTAAGTTATGTACATATATTTTTCTTTTACAAAAACTATCACATTATATATGCTGCTTTGTAACTGACTTTTTTTTCCATCTTAATAGTATATCTTGGACATCTTTCTTTTTTTTGGAATTTTTATTTTATTTTTTATTTTTATTTTTTTCTTCAAATTTTTATTTAAATTCTAGTTAGTCGACATATAGTGTAATACTGGTTTCAGGAACAGAATTTAGTGTTTCATCACTTACATATAACACCCGGTGCTCTTCATGACAAGTGCCCTCCTTAATACCCATCACCCATTTAACCCATCCCCTCGTTTATCTCCCTCTGTCAACCCTCAGTTTGTTCTCTCTCTTTAAGAGTCACTTATGGTTTGCTTTCCTCTCTTTTTTTGCCCCTTCCCATATGTTCATCTATTCTGTTTCCTAAATTCCACATATGAGTGAAATCATATGGTATTTGTTTTTTTCTCAGCATAATACACTCCAGCTCCATCCATGTCATTGCAAGTGGCAAGATTTTTTTTGATGGCTGAGTAATATTCCATTGTGTGTGTGTGTGTGTGTGTGTGTGTGTGTGTGTACAACATCTTCTTCATCCATTCATTAGTCGATGGACATTAGGGTTCTTTCCATAGTTCGGCTGTAGTTGATAACGCTGCTATAAACATCTGGGTGCTGTACCCCTTTGAATCTGTATTTTTTTATTGAACATCTTTCAGTGATATTACATTTCCTCCCAGTGACTGCACATTACTCCATTGTACTGTAATTTGTTTAATCAATCCTTTACTAATGATACTGAAATTGTTTCTAGTTTTTCATTACTGACAGGTGCAATAAATATACTTGTATATATTCAGTTAAATAGAACTTGGTGACTATCTCTGTTAGGATAGGCCAAATTACGCTTCATTAGCAAGCAAACCTGAAGTCTCAGGTGCCTGCTACAACATAAATGTATTTCTTGTTTAGGCACATTGCAGATTTAGGTGATTCTTCAGGGCAGTTGTCCTGCATGTATTGGCTTAGCATTACAAGGTTCTTTGATATTACCACTCGTCCATATCAACAAGCACTTTCATGATCACTGTGACAGGAGAAGAATGAGCTAGAAAGTCAGGCACTAACAATTAAATACTTCTATTGCAAGGTAACTTTTGCTACCATTTTTATTGACCTAAGGAAATAACAAGGTCATGCCTCACTTCATAGGATAGGGGAATGCAGTTGTTCTGTGTGTCTGGGAGTAGAGGAGATCTGAGTTCTGCCAAACAGAAAAATAACTACCACAGTGATTAACTCATTGATCAACTGTGAACAATAAAGAGTCCAAGTTACCTGAGAATTTTTGAGTTTAAGTAGTAAGCGTAGCAATGTCATTAACCAGATCCTGGGGTTCTTGGAATGCTTAGTTAATTAAGATACTGTGGAGATTGTGTTGGGAGTTGGATCAGAAATTATACCTACTCCTGGGCTGGAAGAATTGCCCCAGTAACTGCTGTGTGCAGAGGAATTTCATCCTGGAGAACAAAATGTAGTGTTGAAGGAGAAGCCGTAATTTCAGTCACAGATCTGGTAAATAACTGGCAGTAAGAAAAAGGTGAATATGAGTCATATTACCAGTAGGTAGCTGGACACCAGGATTGGGAGATCCAGAGTTGGTGGCACTCAGTATTCCGAAGCCTTAGAATTGGCCTTGAAGAGTGATATGGTTCTAGGTGCCAAGATAGGATTCAGGATCAGAAATGTAGTATCTCTGAGGGGTACCATGACATAACAAGACTGTTCCAATGGTTCTCAATACTTATGAGTTCATAGTGTGTTTTATAATGCTGGGAAAGATAAAAAGATGAATATTAGTTAAAAAAATAAGCAATCTTTGGAAAACTGAAAATATTATATAGTTGTTGCCCATATCTCTAGGTGTGCTTTTACACTGAGGACCTGTTCGAATAGAGCTGTTTCATTAAACAGCTTAATGTCTTCTCTTATATTAAATTTCTAAAGAAGTGCGTGGCTCTTCTCTTTACAACACTTCAGTTGTAACCCCATCTCTCCTACCCTTTTCGGACAAGTGCCGTATTGATATTTAATTAGTTATCTCTATTTCTTTATCTTCAACTCACTTTTTGGGGGTTTAATGTAAAGAAAAGATTTAAAAAACATTTATTGGTTTAGAAATGTAAGGCCTTGATTACTTACTTACTTAATTATCCTTTAAAATTAATTGAACAGCTTTGTTGACACGTAATTCACACAGCATAAAATGCATGCTTTTAAAGTGTAACATTCAATGGTTTTTAGTATATTCATGGTGTTGTGAAACCATCATAAGAATCAATTTTAGAATACAGTGGTCCCCCCTTGTCCATGAGGGATACATTCCAAGACCTCTAGTGTGTGCCTGAGACTGCAGATAGTACTAAACCCTATCTATATTATGTCATTCCCTATAATACATACCCATGATAAAGTTTAATTTATAAATTAGGCACAAGAAGAGATTGACAAAAATAACTGGTAATAAAATAGAACAATTATAATAATGTACTGTAATAAAAGTTATCTGAATGTGATCTTCTCTCCAATATCTTACTGTACTGTAGTCATCTTTGTTCGTGTGATGATGTGAGACGATGAACTGCTTACATAATGAGATGAAGTGAGGAGAATGATATGGGCATTATCACGTAGTGCTGAACTGTTATTGACCTTCTGAAGATACGTCAGAAGAAGGATCACCTGCATCCTGACCGTGGTTCACCACCTGAAACCAGGAAAAGCAAAATGGTGGGTGGGGGCTGGTGGTGGGGCTCTACGGTACTTGAACAGAAACTATTCCTGTGAAAATTTGACTATGACAGTGGCTAGCAGTTCAAATCTCAGGAATCAAATCAAATCTCTTCCCTGATTTGAGCTGGCTTTGATTTCCAGGTGCCCTATGTTAGTGGAAGAGGAGTGAGAGTTTCCTGGAGGTAAGGAACCTACATTTATTGATTACCTATTGTTTGTTATGCTAGATTCTTCATATTTTTCATCTTATTTCTCACAGCAAGTCTGTGAGCTGGAGAGCGTTACAGTAATTTTGAGGAGAAGGTGGAAAAATGAGCCCCTGGAAGGTGATTCCGTTGTTTGACATGCCATACTTAGTAAATGATGGGGCTGAGAGTCCAGCCTGGGTCTGTCTGACCCCAGAATTATGCAGTGGCAACAGCTGATGTGTTTAGCTGTTCTGGTTCTAGCACGTTCTATTCAGTTTGAAGCATATGTCAGCCAGTGGTGGACAAACCATGACTGTGTTTGGTCACATGTATTCTATGGTCATGTGCCCATAGAATAAACAAGGTATCTCTCACATTCATTTATGCCTATTTTTCAAAATATAAGGTCGATTTTATGATTAATAGGTCATAAACCTACTTACATCTTTAATAAAATTAGTTTCCTTTTGTCATTATCTAGTAACAGTTTGAGACAATAGACCCACAGGTTGAAAGTATTGTGCAATGGTTAAGACCCCAGGTTCTGGAGGGAGAACATTTTGCATTTGAATCCTGGCTTTGCTATTTACTCTCTAGCTAGGAGACATTGGGCGAGTTACTTCACTTCTCCAGGGCTCTACAGAAGGAAGACACCATTGAATTCACAAGCTTGCTATGAGGGTTAAATAAATTGATCCATGCAAGCTACTTAGGTAGCACTTGGCTCAGACTCAACACTTAAGTTTTAGTTATTATTATAACTTCTCTCCTGCAGAGAATTTAAGAAACATTCTGATTTTAAGAGGGAAAATACTTGAAATAGGTAAAAACTTCTGCATTCAAATCCAGTTCCATCCCTTAGGCCCTATGACTTTGAAAAGTTATTTCAAGTTTTTTGTATCAATTTTGCCTAAGGTGCTTTTAATAATTAAAATGAAATTATAGAGACATAACACTAAATGCAGCGTGTGAGAAGTCCTAAGTGCTCAAACCATGATAGAGATGAGAAATATGATAATTATGATTTAATCATTAAACATACTTTTAAAATTTACTTGGATTAAGTCACTTTTCAAAAATAGTCATTTAAGGAAATGTGTAACAAGAACGAAAACAGCAAAATCACAATTTTCCAGCAAGTTTTATGTGCCTGTCTCTGTGTTAGACAATATTATGCAGTAAAAAATGATGAGGTCTCTGACTACAAAGGAACTTGCCATCTAATTTGAGATATGAGTCACCCACAAAAGGGATAATGTCTGTAATGCTCTCAGTACCCTGTCTGTCACACAGTAGGACCTTCATCACTAAAAGCAGATGTTTTATTATTATTAATATTATTATTTTATTAATTATCAAAAAGTACATAGCAAAGAGCTAAACAGTATAATAGCAACAATTAGAGTCGAAGGCCATGTGTAATAAGGGACTAGTTAGTATAGCTATGTTAAAATGAAAGCAATATGAGTTTAAGCTCCAGTGAATTCTTGTTGTTTGCAAGTTATGATCTATAAAGTTGCTGAGAACACTGAATTAGGGAATACTGAAGCTTTTGGTAAGTAAGCACTGCTTCTAGGGGAAATACAGGGTTAGGTTACTGTGAGTCTGCAGTCACAGCATTTTCATCCACTGATCAATACATAATCCTGTTCTATGTATGTCTCTATTTAAGGACACTTACTTAATGTACATTGTTGATTCATCAACACTGACCTCACAGCCAATAGCACTATAACTCACATCTGAAGGAAGATCATCGAACACACACATTCTCTCTGTAAGACATCATGGCTTACTTATGCATAGGAATACTCAACAGCGCTCCAGCACTGTGCTTGGGGGCCATTTTAAACAGCCAGATCACCCACAGAAAGCACCAATATGTAAAAGACACAGCATTAAATAGATGACCAAAAGGCCACTTGTCTATAATATGAAAGCTGAAAGAAGAAGGTGGAGCATTGCTTGGTTTGACTTTGCCTGGGAAGATGCTGCTCTCCACATGTTTGAGTGACTGGGGAAGGACCACAACTATTGATTTTGGGGGTTACAAATACACTGTAGCCAGCAGGTGAATTTGCAAATACTTAATAATGTATATTGTAAACCTGGAGGACTGACTTCGTGGAAGAGGAGAGTTTTGAGGTAGCCCTTGCAGGATGAGTAAAGAAGGGTGGGAGAGATAGATGGGGAGATGCAGCAGGCCCTTATGGGGTCTAGTCTCCCATGTGTTCTTATGTTCCTCCTGCAAATTGTTTGCTTACTCTGGGATACCATGCTGTCTCCCAAGCCGAATCTTTGAACTTTACTGTTTATTAAAGAAGCAGTTTCATAATCAAACACAGGGAGGCATCTCACTTACAGAATAAAGTATTGTTAGGTGTCTTTCCATAACTAAGGTAAACTTCTTTTGTCTGTGAATGAAAACGGGCTGGAGGTTTTTACTTAGGGATAGATATCAATTAAAAACCTTGGGTTCAACCTGCAATTAAATCTGCAAATCAGGACAGATTATTCTCACTTTTTTTGTCATACACTTTTATTATGCCGAGCAGAGATAGAAAATTGGGGCACAACGAAGGAGAGCCTTGCAAATCCTATAATGTTTTCCAATCCCCAAATTAGCTTATGTTGTTTTTGATTGTCTTTAAGTGGAAAAAAATGATTTTCCCTTAATCCATAACTCAAACATTGCTTCTCAAAGTGATAAAAATAGCATGTAGGTATTAGTCAAAGATTTTCTTTTTCAAGATTTGGCTGAAAACCAAACTGAAACTTCCATGTGCTCCAATAAACCCAGTGTTTCTCATAGGTTGCTATTTCTAATCCTTGTTTCCATGGAAATGGACTTTTTACATCAGCAAAATGGGGATGAGGTACTGAGTGATTTATACCTGCTGTTTGATATTTTAAGTGATTCACCACTGCTCTTTGTCTTTACTGCAGAAAGTGTATAAGGATATTTTTCTTGTAGGACTCTCAGACCCTCAGAAAAGGAGCTCTAGAAATAAAACCCTTAAGGGATTAAGCCCCAGCCAGTGAGTCCCTTATAAGCCATGGAGGACAGAGGCCGCAGTGGTTATAAGAGAGTAAACCTAGAAGTCATGGTAGTTCACTGCTCTACTCAAAATGGTTTAATGGAAATGGGAGGTTTACGAGGCATTTACAATATATCCTTTGAAGCATTACAATATATCCTTTCTATCCTAGGGGCTAGAAAACATTTAAAAATCATTATTAAAACCAATAGCTCAAGATTGACCTTTATTTTTTTTTCCCTCTACAGGATATTTTTCCCTTTGATAAATCTAAGAATCCTTGAAGGTTCACTTAGAGGATCTGTGATTTGGTTCTAATCACCTTCCAGAAAGGAAATTGGTAGTTCTGATGGGTCCACTTGTGGACCTGTGCTTTGTGGCCATTGTTGTTGCTTCTACATTAATGGGAATATTCATTAGTCAAAAGTCAGTTCTGAAAGGTTCAATTACACACATGACTGCTGTCAACTTCCTTTTTTCTCCTGAGCTGAAGTCCCCTATTTCCCCACAGCCTGGAAAATAGGGATTCCCTTCCACCTATAATTGAGCGATTGACACTCTCAAAGTTTGTCTAAAAACTCAGGAATTTTAGCTGTTCTGTTGGTAGCAAGTATTGTTATTTTAAAGATACAGTTTATACTAACCTTATTAGTAGTGAAGGTCCGTGCAGACGGATGCAGTTGATTTCAACTTTTAAAAACATCCTGTTTTTCAAACTGCTAGAAAATAATTTGACTGAATTCATTACGTTAACCTGTGTTTAGGTGTAATAGAAAACCAGTAACAAGCTCATTATTTTACAGCAGTTAACCTCTTTTCCCTTTCCTCCAAGTTGGCATTGGGGGTATGAGCTATTCTTACAACTCTAGAATGTTTATGAAAAGGAAGAATGATTCAGTCTGGCTGCAGTCATTGTGCTGAGATGAATAAATCCTTTCCTACTTTTGTTTTTCCAGTTCCTCTACTTTCACTTTTTCCCTCTGTGGCTGCTTCCCATTTCAAATGGAGAAAATCATAGTACATTAAAAGACAGTTCTTTTCAGTTACCAAGGCAAATGTTTTTAAACTCCCCTTTGCAGCATGGAAGCTCCATGATCTTCAAGAATTATTCGTTTCTTTACATTTATATTCCCACAATAAGCACTAGGTTCGTAGTTGGTGCTGCCCAAGCATTAAGTAAGAGCTTGAAGAAAATTTTATAATTCCTGCGTGCTTATGAATAAACACCCAATGAACAGTAAAATGGAAAGCCCCAATTTTAAAAAGCGAGTGTCTCTTGGAATGATTCAAATGTTTGCTTTAAAAGCACTTAAGAAGTTCCTGCAGAATCTCTTGCTCTCTCTTTGTAACAAATCCTGCTTGCTCCTCCTACGTGAAAGGTTGATGTTACCACAAGAGTTCAAATAAAATGGCGTGGTACAAGTCCACACAGGCCAGATGCCTCTCAATTCTTCTTGTGGTGGTAAGTGGGTGGAATACATATCCAGTTCTCTTGACACAAAGAATTCTAAGTACTTTGAATATTTCAGTGTAAGAGTCAAGGTAGTCACATACCTCCTCATTCTGGAACATTTTCATTCTAGTCACCCCTCCCCAACAATACCCTCCCTTCTGATGTTAAGGCGCTTGGATGCTCGCCAAAAATACAAGGCTAAGTGGAGACTCTTTTCACCCCTCCTTTACAGTCTACACTCTCTTACAACTGCATTGTAATCCAATTAACGTAAAATAAGGAAAATATTTACATTACAGCCCTGCTATAACATGTTCCTTAGGAGGCCATGTGGAGAGAGAGTAGAAGGGGGTGCCTGGTCCTGTGTCTATGTTACGTCACCTAATCATTATATGTGTGAAAGCAGTTCTTCTTCTTTTTTTTTAATCCTTATTTAATAGATGAAGAAACTGAGTCTCAAACTGGTAAAGCAGCTTTTTCCAAGGGCACAGAACTAGTTACAAGGGAAACCTGAGGTTGGAATCCGTGCTTATCTGAGTCCCACACCATATATGTAAAGAAGGCGAAATGGTATGGGGTTGATGTCCTCAGTGCAATTAAACAGAAAATTGTTTGAGAAGGGCTCCAAAATTAATCTGCTCCATTTAAGATTTTTTATTCTGGAGAAAGGTTATTTGGTCTTCAAGGATCAACTGAAATTAAGTAATGTTCTTAACTCTGCTAACACAACCTTATGTTCTCTTATGTAACAATGTATCCAGCCAGACTTCAATTAGTTCCAGACACATGAATTTACTTGTAGGTTGCAAACTGGCCCGGGTTACAAGAGGGCAAGGAGATACCAGAGAAAGTGACAGACAACTCTGGGTCGGTGCATGGCAGCTTTAATAAGCAAGGGAATTTACACACGAGGCTTGTCTCTTACCGTCGCAAGATAAGCAGATCTCTGCGCCTGCTGGCCAGAATCTTCAGTTTACAGAGGTTTTAACTGGATTCAGTCACTGTACAGTTCAGATGGTCTCCACAACACGTTCTCTCTCAGGACTGTGTCCTTGAATATGGCTCCGGCTGTGGGAATGGTGGCTGAATGCACATTCTAAGGGCAGGGTTGGAGGTGAGGAGCCTCCTATCTTCTGCGTCCAGCTCAGGGGTCAAATGGCGGTCACATCCTTTCAATGACCGCCTCCGACATGACTGATGGATAAATCCACTCAGATGCCTCCTGGGCACCTCAGACTCAATACAGGTAGGTCGTTGAATATGAAAATTGTGGTTGAGGGACTCTGCCATGAACTAGCTGTGTGACTGAGCAGCTCCTCGTTGGTAAGCTGGGAATCGTATAGAACTTATCTGACAGACTTGCTGTGAGGCTTTGGGGTAAAGAAAAAAAAAAATATATATATATATATATAGTGCCAGGTACAGAACTACTGCTATGTAATTGCTTGCTCATCACCCAAATAGCCTTATGACTTTTTCCCCAAGGCTAGAGTCTTCATATGTTCCTTGGGTAACCTGCCCTGGCATGCAGTTGCCCAGGGGTCCAAACCAGAGGACTGGGCATCAGCTGATTCTTTCCCCTCCTTCACCCCAATCAGTCACCTAGTCTTGTTGATTTTAGCTTTAAATCTTTCATGAATCAACCTACTTCTCTTCATCTCCACTGTCACTTCTCTAGTTGGAGATACAATCTCTTTTACCTTGACTACTTGAATAACTTTCTTGAAAGTCTCTTTCTGTTCATTCTTTCTACTCCTAATTGCATCCATTTTCCTCATTGCAGTTGGGGTCGTTTGAAAAATGCAAGTCTGACTGTGTGACTCCTCAGCTTCAATCTTATTATGGCTTGCTACTGTTCTTGAGGTAAGTGCGACAATTATAATTTTAATAAGGTCCTATTGATTGACGGCCTCATCAGAGCCATTTCTCACCATGGTCTTTGCTCTCTGAACTCCAACCACAAGGGCCTTCGTTTGTTTTCTTGTCAGCTTCACACCTTTTCTGGCTGTAGGGTCTTCTTACTTGGTGTTCCTCATGTCAGAATGTTCTCTTTTCTCTTCCCATAGTTAATTTCTATTAATTCTTCAAAACTCAGCTCAAATGGTAATTCCTTCAACTAAGACTGAATCACATGCACCTGTTATATGTTCACACCACTCTGTATTTCTCTTTAATAGCATTTATTTCAAATGTAATGAAATAATGAATTAGCTATTTTTACCTGTTATTCAGCAGCATGCCTTGCATCTATTTGGCATTCAACAAATAGTTATTAAATGACTTTCTCTATTTAAAACTCAGTAATAGTGACATAAAATGGAAGTACTATTAGTATGTTTTGAAAGCCTACACCTTTGAAAACTATCATACAAGTCTTTGCAAAAAGAATGGGCTTATTGGGGTGCCTGGGTGGCTCAGTCAGTTAAGCATCCAACCTTGATCTCAGCTCAGGTCTTGATTTCAGAGTTGTGAGTTAAAGCCTCAATAATTATGAAACTGGTTTCAAGATAATATTATATTCTAGGCACCTGATAAATGATTACTTTGCCTTGCTTCTGAAGATTCATTGGAATTATTTCAAGTATGATTGACTTTTCCTGGCCTGAGGTTTTGTTTTTTTTTTTTTTAAAGATTTTATTTATTTAATTGACAGAGAGACAGCCAGGGAAAGAGGGAACACAAGGGGGGGAGTGGAAGAGAAAGAAGCAGGCTCTCAGCGGAGGAGCCTGACGTGGGGCTCGATCCCAGAACGCTGGGATCACGCCCTGAGCCGAAGGCAGACGCTTAACGACTGTGCCACCCAGGCGCCCCTGGCCTGAGGTTTTGAATTCGAATTTAGTTCATATATAAAATAACTCGGTACTATCTCTATTGATTTATTCTAATCGCCTGTGGAAGTTGGACTACAAAGGGAAGGATTTCCAATGTTCATATCCATTTTAACCTGAAAACTATTAAATAAGCACTGTTAGGTGTAAAACACCCTGTTCCATGCTGTGAAGGATACGGAGCTGTATGAGACGAAGAACGTATTCTGAAAGCAGTTTACAAACTAGTAAAGTAGATGAGAAAAGCACTTCAATATCCAAATTCAGTAGACCTGTGGTAGGGCCAAGATTTTGACTTTTTAGAAATGTCCCCATGTGACTTGCATTATTACCCCTGATGGTGTGGGGATCAGTGTTGTGTGGCTGACAATAATATTCTGAATCCTACATATAACATCATCTGACAGTGGGAAGGGTGCCATAAGATACGATAATTTACAAGTGAAATAGTTCCTATGTTGATCGTGCATGCAATAAATACTTGTTGAATATTTATAATTCCATCCCTTTGTTATTGTGGTCAATAACCTTTAAATGGGGCACAAAGACAGATATACCATGTGGAAGCTCAAAGTCAACCCCCACCCACCAAGAAATGTCCCAACCCTATAGCTTTTGCCCCACCCAGACTCTGTTAGGGGTGTTTAGAAAAGCCATCAGCCTCAAGCTTTTCCATTTCTCAATACTTGCAGCTCATTATCAACTGGGAGCTCCAACAAGTTGATATACTGGGGCCCCAGCCGAGACCAATTAAATCAGAGACGCCAAGGGGGGCATATTCTGTGTTATCTGTGGAACAGAACACCAACCTAACTTGGGAAAGACCCAACTCAGTTGGCTAGTTAGGGCCAAGGAGACTTTAATAATAAAATGGTCACAGTGTCTTAGTTCTTCATTGCCTTCCTTATCCCTTCAAGAAGGCAGGCCTTGGATCAGGGTGGTGAGAGCAAGGTTGCCGGTGAGGTTGGGGGGAGGGGCTGCCTTGTCAAGCATGTCTTACATACAAGACATTATTTTAGGTACCGACAGATTATGTCACAAAAAGGGTTAGTAATGATTGTGCATCATCATCAGTCTTTTAAAAAATCTGCTAAATTCATGCATTTTTAAATTAGGAAACCCAAAATATTAGAAAATAAAAACTAAAATTAGGAAAATACATTGAGAAAAAATTTGTGACTAGATTAGGAATATCCTGCCTCTCAGTAAAATTTATTTAGAACTATTGTAAGAAGATATGCAGTAGAAGTAACTGTGGGCTTTAAACATCTGTGGAGAGGAAGTCACAACAAAATAAATCTAATTATTGCTCAATCATAAAATACTAGAGGTAAAGACATCCGAGGGGTCATCCTTCATTTTAGAGAAGTTAGGTTACTTGTCAAAGGTCACATAGCTGGCTATTTTGGGAAGTTTTCTCACATGCCAGCTAAATTTCTAAAAGAAACAGAACTAGTGATATTAATCCAGAAGGTGTTATGTCAAGATGTCATGGAGATTTTATGTTTGCACTATATATTATCATTGTTCTTAGTATCCAAATTATTCTAACTAAGACTTTCTATCTGGAAAGTAAAAATATTAGTTTTTAACCCAATCTATATAAAAGTTTGAATATATATCAGGAATTGCAAGTGTCATGAACCCTGATGTTAATACAAAATGTGAAAATTGATAACATTTTTGTTCCCATTTCCCCAATCTTGTCTCCCCCTACAGTACACCCCTTTTCCTACCCAGACTTTAAGATTCTGGATAAGAAAAGGTAAATTGATATCGGTTGTTTCAATAACTTTTGCTGAAGGCAGATTATGGAAAAGCTTTCAAAGCACTGGAACTTGGCCCTCAATATACAGGGGTGCACCCAATGGAAATCATGAAAGGCTTGGTTCCGAAAGGTACTGGGAAAAATAACATCAACGATGTGCATTGTGATAAAAACATTTCCATCAAAACATGAGCAGACTGTTTTGAGGGTATGTTCAGAGTTAATTGTAGGTACAAATATCTTATCATATCATTAGAAATAAAAGGGAATTATTCCAAGATCAACAAGGACGAATGGATGCAAATCACAACTACTGGGGTGTATGGATGAAAACATTTGCTGGCTCCATGACCGAGGAGCCTCGTCAGCTGTTATAATCAGATGTCATCAGTCAATGTCTGTGTGTGGCAAAATTTATGTCTCAGACAATGAAGGAAGATTCTTCAGCTCTTGGCAGCTTCTTCTTCTCATGAAATCATCACTTCTTCCTGTCTTCTTTTAGGACACAGTGGCCTTTACATTACCAGGAACCACCTCTTGTTGACGCCATTGCCTGATCCATGATCATGGTCAGTGACTATGACCTTCACGGACTGTGATAGTCTGATTTAGGTTTATGTCCCAGTGGATGAGCAGTCACCCTTGTGTTTGCTTTATTTTCCCAAAGACTGAATATCCACCTTCTTTATTTTGCTTTCTTTTATCTTTCCTCTTCTCTTCTCTATATATTTTTATGAATTCCTTCTCCATGTATTTCCTAAGCTGATACACACTTCCAGGCAACTAGAACATATTCTATAGGACATGATGATTTTTGCAGCCATCTTGTGAAAAACACACATGCACAAGCATACACACAGGCACACACACAAGTATACACACAGACACACAGACATACATGCAATCCTATACCCCATTCATCACAAGAACTCATTACGTACAATGCCTTGGATTGAATTTTTCCATATTCCCGAATGCTTTAGCTTTAATCATTACCATATAGAAGATAATGTAATGGTGGACATTCAACTCTTTTTTTTTTTTGTAGTTTTTATCTTTCTACTTAGTTTTATTGATTCAGCAGTAAAAGGACAATATTTTTTATCAGCACTATAATGAAAATAATAATGTTTTTGAAGCATTTTGTTTTATTTCAGTGAGTTTGCTAAAAAAGGTGTTTAACTGCCAATTTGGCAAATTTACCTATTGTTTCAATTTGCCAAAAATAAGTGTCTTTTAAATGCTGGTAATTGTCATAGCAAGTCATAACGGGTAGGGTGTTTAGCATCTGCTGATGTTGGCTGGGCTTGCTCAAGTGTGTGTCATCAGAGGGCGGCTTGGATGCGGATTGTACCATGCGGCGTGTGGACAGCTTGCTGCCCTAAAAATGACATAAAATTATTGAAATGTTATTCAAATGGTCAAAAGAAGCAAGACTTTTATAAATTGCTAATATTGGAGAGTTGGGAAACAGGCCTTTTAATTTAGTCATTTAGCTAATTGACTTTCAGTGAATTGGCTTTAGAAAATTTGATTTTTGGCATCCTACTTGCTCCCCTTTCAGATACATTATATCATTTGAGCTTTACAGTAATTCTGATTTTTTTTTAAAGATTTTTTATTTATTTATTTGACAGAGATAGAGACAGCCAGTGAGAGAGGGAACACAAGCAGGGGGAGTGGGAGAGGAAGAAGCAGGCTCATAGCGGAGGAGCCTGACGTGGGGCTCGAACCCGGAACGCCGGGATCGCGCCCTGAGCCGAAGGCAGACGCTTTTAACCGCTGTGCCACCCAGGCGCCCCTACAGTAATTCTGATTTTTTTCTTCTGCAATAATTCTGAGTAATTGTTCTTTTTTGTAGTGGCAAGTGGGTGGAATCATATCCAGCTTTCTTAACCCAAATTATTCTAAGTTCTGTGAATCATTTCAGGGTGCACACGTATGGTCCGTTTGTCCCATCATCAGTGATGTGAAATTTGATAACTCGGCTCGAGTGGCATTTGGCAGATTTTCCCATTGCTCAATCACTTCTTTCTCTCCATAATCCATAGCAATCTGTGTGAGAGATACTACGAGAATATGTCAATATACTGTATCTTAACAAACTTTCACCCAATGGTTTTAGCATCCTTTATGATTTCATTTAAATCAATTATTACCTTTGATGGTTGCACGAGATTGGTTTTCTAATTCTAACATTCATTCTACATTTATTAGCTGGCATTCTTCTATAAAGAAATTCTCTTGCACCCCTTTTTCTTTAGTATCACTTTGGACATGTAGATTTTTTTTTTTTTTTAATATTTCACTATCATCATTTTTTTCTGGTGCTGAAATTACCCCAAATTTAGCCTTAAGATAGCTCTTGTGTCCTTCTGGGGCGCCTGGGTGGCACAGCGGTTAGGCGTCTGCCTTCGGCTCAGGGCGTGATCCTGGCGTTGTGGGATCGAGCCCCACATCAGGCTCCTCCGCTATGAGCCTGCTTCTTCCTCTCCCACTCCCCCTGCTGTGTTCCCTCTCTCGCTGGCTGTCTCTATCTCTGTCAAATAAATAAATAAAATCTTAAAAAAAAAAAAAAAGATAGCTCTTGTGTCCTTCTGACTATCTCTATCAGTTTTTTAGCTCCTCTCTGCTTTATGACACAATAAAATGCTGTAGGCTCATTTTGGGCTTTCCCTGTCTCAGATCTGGAACCATTCACTTCTTTAAGGAGACTGAGTACGGAATGGTGTTTAGATCTAGCACTAAGTGTTTTCCTTGCTATTATGCTGTTGTTGCCTCTAGGCCCTTGCAGCGGTCAGAACTAGAAATATATTAAAATGTAAAAAATGTGTTCATATTGCCACCTCTATTTTAAATCAAGCAGCGTAGAGTTCTTCCTTAACTTTTTCCATTCCATATGTGCATCTTCCTTCTCTTTCAGCGAGAACTCTGGTTCCCCAAACAATCTATTTATTCATTCCCTTTATAATGCAATTTTAAGTTCAGAATATTTTATCTTTTCTCCCTGAGTTATGCTGTAAACATGCATTGTAAGTTTTATTTACTATCCTCGAGGATGTGTATGATTTTTTTAAAAGGACGCTTAGACAAATTTGGATTTGAGACTTCATTATTTTATGGGGACACGGAAAACGTCGCATTGCCTTTTCAAGCGTTTAAAGCTGGAGTTGACCCATCCCTTCAATTCACATTTCATTATTGGCCAGAGAAACACGTGACTGGTCACACTCAACTTCAAAGGATGAGAGAAGTGCAAATGTAACCACATGTCTAGAAGGGTAAGTGGAATACCACTGATGACCATCGCAACCATCTCAGTGACCAAATGTCCAATCACTCTTTGCTAAGGCTTTCGCTATTCTCTTCGACTAGATTGCTTAGGCAAAAGCTTATATGGAACTGTTTATTAGAGAATACAGGAAGCTGGTTTGAGTAAACAGGAGAATGAAGCAGAGAAGGAATTTGAGCCAAAGGAGGATATATTCTGAGCTGGCCTTGGTACTGGCTGGTATCAAATGGAACCGATTACTCCCTCTTGAGGAGCCTCCTTCCAACAGGCATAGCAAATTATTGCATCTCTGGACAGTCCATCTTGGGAAGAGGAAATTACTCATCAGCTTTATCTCCCAGCACTCAAAAAGGTGTTTCATATAGTGTTAGCCTCCCTGAGTTTTGGTTGTGTATGTGTGTGTCCTGAGTCAGCAAGGCAGTCTTCCATCTCGGTGGTAACAGAGAAGCCCTGAGATTGAAGACAAAGGTGTATCCGTTGGCATGAATGGTCAGGTGTTAGTAGGTGTACCTATTGGAGCCTACATCGAGTTGGTCATCAAAGTGAAGGCTTAGGTGGACCAGTCGGACAAGGAACGCCGAGACAAATGAGGTTGAGAGTATTTAGTGTAGCACTTAAGGGGGTATCTGACATAATCATTTTTGCCTCTGAATCTTAGTTACCATCTTAATTGCCATCTATAAATATAAATATAATAGAACTCATCATGTTTTTTCCAAAAAAAGTCCTTTTTCTTAATTTGCTTTTTCCATTAATGACATTTGAATTACTCAATTAATTTAGAGTTGAGACCTTGGAGTAATCTATGATTACTGCTTCTTCTGCAGTCACAGTGAGAAGCCTAGTTATGTAGACCCTAACTCCGCAATGGCTGTTGAATCTGTTGTCAGTTTCTATTCCCAATGTCATCACTTTAACTTAGGCTTTGAGTACATTTTGCTTGAAATTTCCCCCTGAGGTTTTCCCTACTCTTTGCCTCTTCTTTCTCTTGTTTGTTCTGAAAACTGTTTACCAGAATAACCTTCCTAAAGCATCTGATAATGTTTTTTTCTGCTTTATAACATCAACTGCTGCCACGAGTCTACCAAATTAAAGTTATCCTTTTTTTCCCTGTAGGATCTAGAACAACCCAGAAATTAATAAGCCTACCTTATCTACCTGGCTGTGTTTTACTAGTATCCATATACCCAGTATCAGCCAAATTGGGTCTCACAGGTTTTCCTGGACACAGTGTGCTTTCTTGATTTCATTCTTTGCTCATATTCCCCTCAATCTGAAATGCCTTTTCTACTACTGCTGTTTTCCAAAACATCCCTCTTCCAAGCTCATCTTTTAAATGACCCCCTTCAGGAAGCCTAGGCAGTACCCTCAAGCCTGTTGTTTTCATCACTGCCACTAGCTGATCTCTTGCACTGCTGTTCTTCTCTTCTTATTTGGGCTATTTTTAACTTTCCTTTAAAGGGGGGAGGTGTGTTAGGGGAGGGGACATGTGCCTGCTCCATCATTGGAGCCACAGGATCCTCTGAGTCGCTGTCTAGTTTCAGAGCTTAGCCCCAGGCAGGGAAGAGGTAAATTTGACAGGCTCAGATTAAGGACATTAGAGCTAATTATGCTGCAAAGATACCCATGTTCTGTTCTCTTCGCCTGAGCTCCTTGACATACAAATTTGTAGGAAGGTCTTTCTCAGCTGCCATCAGGCTGTGAAGCATCATTGAGA
This sequence comes from Ursus maritimus, assembly GCF_017311325.1. Classification (NCBI taxonomy): domain Eukaryota; kingdom Metazoa; phylum Chordata; class Mammalia; order Carnivora; family Ursidae; genus Ursus; species Ursus maritimus. The sequence goes on from NW_024424564.1 coordinate 19,777,841, forward strand.
CAGACCGATGCTAACCAATTTTGCAAAGCCAGTTAACTGCGTTATATGCTGATTTGGGCAAACTGGCAGGACTGTGTGGGGGTCTTCGTGTGGTTTAGGAAGGTGAAGATGACATCGGATCTCACGTGCCAAAAATGCTCAATTATAAACGAACTCTAAATTCAATTACATTTACAGAATCTAGTGAACAGTGGCTCAATCTGTAAATCTGTGCTACAGCCTTTTAGAGTCATATGAATATTGATTAATTGGCATCATTTCAACAACTCAGATATCATTTGCTTTGTTTGGGTGGAGTTATTTTTACTAATAACAAAATTGGGGAGAAATGACTCTTATTGCATATGAGCTGACATTTTGTACTAGTAAGAACATATTTTGGTAGGAAAAAGATGAAGGCTAAAAATAGTATCCTGGAGAAGTCATTTTTATCAGGCAGAGTCTGACTGAGAGAGGTCCTAAAACTCTTGTTCTTAAGAAGTGTTTAGTCTTAGATCTGTTTTTTCGGTCATTTTAAGAAAAGGAACAAGATTGCCTTTTGATATTGATACTGGATATTAAACAAAGTTTCTGGTTTCAAAGTAAATAGAATTTATTTACCGAGAAGAGGCCTGCTTCTAAGGAGGAAGCTGGCTAATTTTGGCCCTTTTCCCTGGAATCACAATTTCCTATCTGATGGGAATGTGAGGAGCATGATTGTTTATGCTCCAGAAAAGACAGTGGGAAGAAGAGAGGAAACAGCATCAAGGGATTGACCTTTTGACCCAGCTGACAGCCACAGAATCCAAGATTTTCGAATTAGGATCAAAAGGCATCAGGGACGCATCTTTCTAAGGCGAATGAAATGTGGTTCTGAATTCTCTGAAGAATGTAGGACTCTCTCCCAACTATGTCTTGAATGTGTTCTTTCCTCTCCATCATTTCTGCACGGGATAAATGCAGCAGCTTCTTACCTGGTCTCTTGGCCACCGGATTCACCTGGCTTCAGCTCCTCCTGCTGCCAGCATATTTAATGGGAGTGATAGGGGTTGTCTGTTTTGCTCACTGGATGGTACCTGGCAATAACAGATAAATGAAAACGCCAAAAAATGAATGAATGCAATGTTTTCCAAAAATAACAAATTCAAATAATGCCTCCCCTTTGCTTATAAGACCTTATTGTCTTGCTATTGATTACAGGAAAATGTCAAAATCCCTAAGCTTGACCCTTCCCATCAATGTTAGTAGCGTCTTCCCTGTGCTTCCAGTGCACTGTGGCACTGTCTTGTGCTGATTTGTTGACAGATGACTCTCACACCTAAGCAGTGAGCTCCATAAAGGTGGTGATTATGTCTTATTTATCTTTATATAGTCAAGCCCTTAATATATATACTTTTGGTACATGGTAGGGATTCATTATATTTTTCCATTTTAAGATGTTAGTTAGTAAACAAGATCTTGCTCACTCTATTCACATGATGTATTTCAATTCAAGGAATATCTGTTGAATGTCTATTTTATGTCTAGAACTCCCTGACTCATGATTCTGTAGACATAATATATCCTTTCACCAGTTCTCTTTAGAGACTGAGGTTGATTCTTGTTTGCTTGTTTTCCTTTTAACACAGTTTTAGTCTTCTCTTACAAGCAATACCACAATTCTTTTGATCTCATTAAATGAGGCTCTTCCGACTTTACTCTGCTGCCCCCCCCCCCACCCCTTGCTTCCACCCAAACAACAAAAAGCTTGAAAATGCTGGGGTTTTTTGAGTTTTTGTCTTTGGCTTGATTATGTCACCACCATATTAGGCCGATCATGGGATGGGATAGCTATGGTGATAGATTCCTAATTATCTCCTTATTAACACCTTTTTTCAGGTAATGTAAAAAAGATGTGTGCTAAGTTATATGAAAGCAACTGCAAAGATTTATTGACAAATTATAATGTATTATTTCTTTAGTGTTTCTAAATATGCCAGGCACTATGCTGAATCCTTGCCGGATTATTTTATTTGATCTTCACAACAACCTTGTGAGTAGGCACATTTTACAAATGAGAGCATAAAAGATTAAAAAAAACCTTAATTACTTCTCTAATTCACCCAGTTAGTAAACAGCAGCACATGTGGGATTTGATCCCAAGTTTCTCTGATTCTTGAGCCCAGATAGTCCCATCACTCCCATTGTCTTGTCTTCCTTTCTCTTCTTCCTTCTTTCTTTCAACTATTTTGTTTGAAAATCCTCTTGGTGATTTAACATCATGGTTCTTTTCTTGCATGGGTAACTGATGAGGCCTAGAGTTGCTATAACACCTGCTAAGAGCATTTCTTATATCTGTTTACAGTGAATAATATATAATCTCTTTACAAAAAAATGTCCCAAGGATCCCCTCTTCCCTAAGGGTCTCTCCAAAAAAATCCTAGTTTGAGAAATACTGATTTAAGAGACTGAAGTTTTATTCTATGAAAATGTTCTTCAATTTGAATTATTTCTACAAAAGAGAAGTTTTAGATTTAAACGGGGTAAGGTGAATTTTTAAAAGATTTCCACCAACATAAAATCACAAACAGGAAAAATTTTACACATTCACAAATGTGTCCTTGGACTCTGGGGTCCTCAGGCAGTGGCAGAACAAGGGATCACTTGGGGTTGAGGCAAGGGGATGGCCTTTGCACCTCTACAATGTTCATTATCCACCCTCTAGTGGGCGCTGTGGTGCCTTCTCCAGATCCTGCCTTCGTTCTGTACCACAGTTCGCCTCCTCCCTCTGCCCTGTCCTGCTTCCTTCACTCCCTTGTATGTGTTGTTCTTGAGAGTACCCCACAATAAACAACCTGTATGCAAATCTTTGGCTCAGGAACCAACTCATGACAACTTTTAAAGCCACCTCAAGCCTTTAAGATGAGGCTCCTAGGCCTACCTTTCAGTCAGACTGTTGCCCCTTAAGCTCTTCTATCAGATATTCTGGAAGAGAAAGTCCTGACTCTAACCTAGTACAGGTGTGGACATTAAATATCTACAACAACCCCCTCATCCTTAGAAACCATCCTATAGAAGTCTCCCGTTCCTCCCTAGAGGGGAGAATCTGTACAACACAAAGTAAATTCAACCACTTCAGGTTAAAAAAAAAAAAAAAAAAAAAAAAAAATTCATGGCAGCAGCTTGAATGATCTTGTTCGGTTTTCTAAATTGACCAAGTAAATAGAATAACTGACACTAAAACTGTCTACTTTGTATCATGTAGATGGTCTAATATTACAATATGACGTTTAGGCTAAGGGAGCTTAGCTGCCATTAGGAGGATGACAGGGTGGTATATGTCCATAGTGGGAAGTTCTCTGTGGGTTTGTGCAGCCAGCGACCAATCCTTTTATCTATCCCTCAGTAATCTTAAACAGGAGCAATTTGTTTTGAGTTCCAGTAACTGGAGGTGTGCCTGAGTTGCTGAGGAGTAAGAATGCAAGAAATGCACAGAGAGTATATGGGATGACACACACTTGAAATTTGTACTAGTTTCAGAACATGATTTTGGAAACAAGAGATACAGGCAAAATCATTATTCAACTAATATAAAGAATTCAAGCCCAAATCCATCTGAGGTTCATACGATCGTCTTTGAATCTTTTTAGGTTGATTAAAACAAATAATTGTCAAAACTATTAATTTCCTTTGAGTCATCTACATGACTCAAAGGAAAAAAAGGTATTTGAGATCACATTTAAGCTTGATATACCGAGATACTTCTATGTTATGAACTTAGTTCAAAGATGCATTCCAACATATAAACAAAAGAAGTGCAGCTAAAGAATCATTGAGCATTACATAAAAAACTAATGATGCATTATATGTTCACTAAGTGAATTAAAAAAAAAACAAAAAAAACCCCAAAACACTGAAAGATTGGGAAAAAAAAAAAAAGAAGTGTACTGTCTCCCAACGACAAAATAATATTAAGTGCCCCTGTGCCCTTACATGGCCATCATGACATACCTTGATAATCAAAGGGAGGCAAAAATGATTGTCCTTAGTTCATTTTGCAGGGCTATGGCAAAGTTGAAAAGAGGCTGGCAGGCAAGGAGGAAGTTAGAAGTAGGGTACACTACAAGGTCTACTGCATGGATAATTACTAGCATTAGTATGTAATGGAAGAGGGGAAAATTCTCCCAGCTGGTCAAGATGTGGCAGTGGAGAAAAAATCCAGATGTAGATTCAGAAGATAATTTTTTTTGCATAGTCTTCGCTGACTATGTTTATAGAAGTAAATGTCAAGGTAAGCTTGGCAAGGAACAAAAGAGATGAGTCACATTTCTCCAGTCTCATTCCTGAGATGCTATCTTTTTTACCTTTCTGAGTATGCACAAGTCTGGCACTGGGTTTTTGCTCCTTTATGGGAAACAGTATGCAAACACTCAAATAAGAGCAGGACAGTCATTTTTCATATATGCTTTGTTTTCATTTCTATGACTTGGAAAGACCAAGTTTCCAAACGCAGAAATCCATGTAGTTGCTCTGCAACTTGAGTCCTCGCCTGCCCTCTGGACTTTATAAAGCAATTAGTTTTAAACATACTCTTGGGAGAGAGAGTGTAAGCTTTGAATTAAAAACCTTTTTCTCTGTGTCTTGCTTTCACATCCAACAAAACCAAGTTCATTTAGACAGTAGAAAGGTGTGAATAAGACTTGTCAGTACCTCCACCTTTTTGTGACTTAATTATATTTTTTCTGTTTCTGAAACAGAGTCTATGTCATCGACTATTATGTTATAACCTGCTGAGCCAACAGGTGTTAACAGCAAGAGACTGTGCTAGTCCCTTTTAGAATACGATGACTTTTAAGGTTAAAAATCTTGACTTGTAATACTAGCGGAAAAGACCATCGCAGTTTCCCTACAGCTTTGTAACGAGGGTGGTATCAGCCTTCCTCAACTTCAACATCTTGAATCATTGCCTCATTTTTTTTAGCTTTCTTTTCACTTTCAAACTTCCCTAAAATAGTTTATATTGGACACCTCCATTTCCCGCCTATTCATTCTTTATTTTATTGTGATCTGAATTCAGTCCCATCACTTTCCTGAAGTTTTTTTTCCTGAAGCTTTTTTCCTGAAGTTTTTTTCCTGAAGTTTTTTTTCTGAAGTGAACTTTTACGAAACAGATCTAAAGACTTTTAAAAAACTGACTCATTTTTTTTGGACTTTCCTATAACATTTGCCTTGTTGATTGCCCTCACTGCCTTGAAATTCTTCCTTTCTTCTCTTAATATCCGTGAAAGTATATAAAACAGTTTCTCAAAATTGGCAAAGTACTCTCTATTTCTCTGTTTTGGTCATGGATTCAAACCAGAAAGTTATGTTGGATTCATCTCCATCCCTTTTCTACTCAGTCTTGTCTGTTTCTCCTTTGCAATATCCTATCTCCTTTTTTCCTTCCAAGTACCACTGTTACCACCATTGTCCAAGTCCTATGTCATGCTTGTTCTCAACTGGTCTCTTTGTATTCAGTTTTTTCCTCATTCCAACTGTTACTAAGCTACTGCCAGATTTTGTCATCCAAACAATTTTTTTTTTGAACAAGTCACTCCATCAAGCTCTCTGCTTGGAAGTGGCTGGATTTAAGCCAGGTGGGAATATATCTATTCTGAGGATATATTTCCCTTAAAACTAGACCAATACATCCAGTGAAGACGTAGAGAAAACACATCAGTGGTCGTCTTGGATGTAGATACTGACGTAGAGCAATTTAGTCTGGAGCTTAGACCGGGTCGCATGAGCTAGAGATCAGAGATGTGCAATCAAAGGCAATTTGAAGGGTAGGTAGTTGAAATGAAGCCAATACAGATATGGGTTGAAGAATATTAGGAACTCTAAACAAGAGAGACTCAGACAGTCTGAGGACAGATGAGGGTAGATATTCTGACAGGGGATCGAAGGAAATAGCCAATTAATAGACTAGGGTAAGCAAATTTTGGTTGTTATACTAATAGAGAGATGTGGAGGTGGTGGGGGTTGGGGGAGTGGGGAGGTAGCCACGCTGAGTTCTATGGTTTTTCTGCTGTGATTTTTGCCTAAGGAGTAAAGTTGTGCTGAATGGGCTTAGGAATTGTCTAAGGAGAGAGGCTAAGGATTTCCTGGGCTAATTAGCTGAAGAGTGGTTTTTCCATGATTCCTTTGTATCAAACTCTTGTTTTAACTAAATGAATCTAGTGATTGCTCCCCAGCCCATTCCCGCATCTCTGCCGTATTCCCTAGCAAACCATGATGTTTCTTCTCTGTTTTTGTGAATTTTACTTTTTTGAAGACTCATGCATGTTTAATCTCTCATCAGTTAGTTCTTGGTTCAAAGCAATGAAAAAGAACACTGGCTAACTTAAGCCCTACTTGCCCTCTGCCACAAAAAGCATAAGGAATTTACTAGAAGGACTCACAGAATTCACAGGAGGCTGGAAGATAAGTTTGGGGCAGCTGGAACCAAGAAAGCTCTAGAAGGTCAAGAAGGAGGAGACATACATAGCAAGCATCTCACAGCAAGAAGAGTCCATTAAGGACTCGGTCACTGCCACTGTCATGACCTTGACCTCCACGTATCTCTTATCACTCACATCCCCCTCAGAATTCCAAGGCCTGGCATAGAGCATCCATTTGGCCCAGACTAAGTCATATGTCCATTTGTTCTGTCCAGTTTGTGGAAGGGATCTCTGTTTCCATAGTGTGCAGAGAACAGCAGCTCCAACCAAGAGTATGCACACCATGGGCTTTCCCAAAAGGGAGAGTTCAATATTGTTAGGAATAGGAGAGTCAGATCCTGGAGAGCCTCCAAATGACAAATTCCACTGTCCAACTCCTCCATGAATCATTCCTTTGTAGCCCAGCTCAAAGTAACTGCTGCTGCTCCTTCAAACTTTTTTTCCTCAGCCATTACTTTGGGGCGTCGTTCCCAATAGTTAATACTGTTTCTCTATGTCCTTTTCCCTAAAGAAGATGGAAAGACCGTGAGGGTCAAAAAAGAACTTTGCACACGCCATGTACTAAATAATTTTTTTAAAGGATGACATTGACCAACTATTTCATTTCCAGTGAATGGTGTCCTATGAGAATCAGCTTCATGTTTTATTTCATTTAATATGGGATGAACCAGGAGAGGGTAACTGGCATTTTCTGCACACATACTCTGTGTTAGGTACCATGCAGAATAGTTTCTCTTGTAATAATAATGATAACAATAACAAGTGGCATTTATTTGGCTTTATTATGTGCTATGCATGAAGTGAAGTGATTTACATAATTTCATTTCATCCTCATACAACCACATGATACAGGTCTCACTATTTTGGTTGTTTTACAGATGATGGTGTTGTTGGTTAGACATGTTTAGTAACTTTCCCAAAGTTTCACAGCAGATCCATGCAGAGCTGGAACTTGAAACTATTTCAGTTCGATTCCCCAGCCTTTTTAATATTTTGCGTTGCTGGAAAAGCAAAAATGAAGTTTGAACAAACATATAATTTCAATAAAGATTTCATCTCCTTCACCATTAACTCGACTCCGGTTTCTCGGTCTCACCTGGGAACTTGTTTGAAATGCCATTTCTTAGGGATTGGCACAGACCTGCTGAGTCAGGAACTCTGGAGGTAGGGCCCCAAAATCTCTTAGCAAAAGAGATTCTGGTGCTTCTAATGTACGTTAAGGTTAGAACTGCTGACCTATATTCTTTCTCACTGTCTGTGCCTTTATGTGGGTCTAAACCTATACAAGTCAGGCTGAACCCCTATAATCTGCTTACTGTAGTCTGTTATATGTCATCATTTAAATGTTACTCTTATATTTTCAATCTCCAGTTTTAGTTTATTTATCTGGTGCATTCTGAAGGCTGCTTTTGTTGAAAATTTAAAAATACAAAACTGTATAGAGAGCATGCCTACATGAATGCCAGTTAGCATATTCCAGAATGGGCCTCAGTGTCCTGGGCATTTTTATCTACCAGGAGGAAAACAGAATGAGAAATAAAACTTAATCCATGCAGGCAAGATTTATCTCCGCTACTTTATACCCTTTGTCAGAGGAGCCAAAGGTTTTAGCCAGTAATTTTACATTGCCTTCTCTTCCAACTTTTGCTGGAGTATCAATAAGGATGTCAACAAGTCAGTTATGACTCTACATCTCTTCAGCTTTCCTTGGATTCATTGAAAATCTACCCAGATGCTCCAGATTTAATGTATACCAATTACATGTGATCTTCTCTTCTGTAAGACATAAAACTCTCTGCTGATCATTTCAGCCGCACCACTCTTCAGGACCAGGTATGTATTCCAAGTGAATGAAGGTTTCCTGTCCTGCTCCTCTCACCTGCATATCTAGCAAATTGAATATTATGGAGGTGGTTTTCAAGATAATATTAGGATTTGCGAATGTTTTCTCCCACTTTCAACAGGGAAATGAGTCAGAAAGGGGGAGATGAACAGATAATTTCCCCTCTCTTTATGTGTCTCTCCTGTTACATTTATATCAAGAATACATTTTACTTGACTCTTTTTTTTAATTCATAATAATATTTTTATTATATTATGTTAGTCACCATACAGTACCTCCCTGGTTTTTGATGTAAAGTTCGATGATTCATTAGTTGCGTATAACACCCAGTGCACCACGCAATATGTGCCCTCCTTACTACCCATCACCGGTCTATCCCAATCCCCCACCCCTTCCCCTCTGAAGCCCTCAGGTTGTTTCTCAGAGTCCATAGTCTCTCATGCTTCATTCCCCCTTCTGATTACCCCCCTTTCTTTATCCCTTTCTTCCCCTACCGATCCTCCTAGTTCTTATGTTCCATAGATGAGAGAAACCATATGATAATTGTCTTTCTCTGCTTGACTTATTTCACTTAACGTTATCTCCTCCAGTGCCGTCCATGTTGTAGCAAATGTTGAGAACTCGTTCTTTCTGATGGCTGAGTAATATTCCATTATATATATGGACCACATCTTCTTAATCCAGTCATTTGTCGAAGGGCATCTCGGCTCCTTCCACAATTTAGCTATTGTGGACAATGCTGCTATGAACATTGGGGTGCATATGGCCCCTCTCTTCACTACGTCTGTATCTTTGGGGTAAATACCCAGTAGTGCAATGGTTGGATCATTGGGTAGCTCAATTTTTAACTTTTTAAGGGACCTCCACGCTGTTTTCCAGAGTGGCTGTACCAACTTGCATTCCCACCAACAATGTAGGAGGGATCCCCTTTCTCCACATCCTCTCCAACGATTGTTGTTTCTTGCCTTGTCAATTTTTGCATTCTAACTGGCATAAGGTGGTATCTCAGTGTGGTTTTGATTTGAATTTCCCTGATGCATTTTACTTGACTCTTAAAGTCAGTTTATTTATTTGGATCTTTGAGTTTAAAATACAAGTAAAGTGACTAAACCCATCTAAATTACCAAAATTAGGTTTTAGTTACTTATTTTTCTTGTATCTAAGGAGACAATCCTAATGCTTATTACTAAGATCTTGCTTCTGTATTTACAATTTGCTTGATAAAAAGGTTTCCTTTCTTTATTTCTTCTTTTTTCACCTCAACCTCTTCTTCCCTCTTCCCCTCTCACTTCTCTCCCTTTTCCCCTCCCTGACCCTGGCTCCACTTTGACAAGAAAGAAGAAAGAAAGAAAGAAAGAAAGAAAGAAAGAAAGAAAGAAAGAAAGAAA
>NW_024424564.1:19787518-19797922 GCF_017311325.1 Ursus maritimus
CCAGTGCACCACGCAATATGTGCCCTCCTTACTACCCATCACCGGTCTATCCCAATCCCCCACCCCTTCCCCTCTGAAGCCCTCAGGTTGTTTCTCAGAGTCCATAGTCTCTCATGCTTCATTCCCCCTTCTGATTACCCCCCTTTCTTTATCCCTTTCTTCCCCTACCGATCCTCCTAGTTCTTATGTTCCATAGATGAGAGAAACCATATGATAATTGTCTTTCTCTGCTTGACTTATTTCACTTAACGTTATCTCCTCCAGTGCCGTCCATGTTGTAGCAAATGTTGAGAACTCGTTCTTTCTGATGGCTGAGTAATATTCCATTATATATATGGACCACATCTTCTTAATCCAGTCATTTGTCGAAGGGCATCTCGGCTCCTTCCACAATTTAGCTATTGTGGACAATGCTGCTATGAACATTGGGGTGCATATGGCCCCTCTCTTCACTACGTCTGTATCTTTGGGGTAAATACCCAGTAGTGCAATGGTTGGATCATTGGGTAGCTCAATTTTTAACTTTTTAAGGGACCTCCACGCTGTTTTCCAGAGTGGCTGTACCAACTTGCATTCCCACCAACAATGTAGGAGGGATCCCCTTTCTCCACATCCTCTCCAACGATTGTTGTTTCTTGCCTTGTCAATTTTTGCATTCTAACTGGCATAAGGTGGTATCTCAGTGTGGTTTTGATTTGAATTTCCCTGATGCATTTTACTTGACTCTTAAAGTCAGTTTATTTATTTGGATCTTTGAGTTTAAAATACAAGTAAAGTGACTAAACCCATCTAAATTACCAAAATTAGGTTTTAGTTACTTATTTTTCTTGTATCTAAGGAGACAATCCTAATGCTTATTACTAAGATCTTGCTTCTGTATTTACAATTTGCTTGATAAAAAGGTTTCCTTTCTTTATTTCTTCTTTTTTCACCTCAACCTCTTCTTCCCTCTTCCCCTCTCACTTCTCTCCCTTTTCCCCTCCCTGACCCTGGCTCCACTTTGACAAGAAAGAAGAAAGAAAGAAAGAAAGAAAGAAAGAAAGAAAGAAAGAAAGAAAGAGAGAAAGAAAGAAAGAAAGAGAAAGAAAGAAAGAAAGAAAGAAAGAAAGAAAGAAAGAAAGAAAGAAAGAAAGAAAAGGAGGGAGAGAGGAAGGAAGGAAGGAAGGAAAAGAAAAAAGAAAAGAAAAAAGAAAAGGAAAGAAAGGCCAACAAACATTGGTTGAGCACTTACTCTGTCTCAGAAACTGTACTAACTTCTTCATAATTTTTTTTTCAATCTATTCTCTTCTTGGTAATCCTACATTCAACCATCTCTTTCCACTGAGACTTTCATCTTTTCCCTCTTCACAATTTCTCTGAGTTCTATCGATTCAACTTCGTAAACATCTTTTAAATCTACCCTTACCACTTAATCATCCCTGACTTACCCTTGTTTCAGCCAAAGTATCTAAATGACCTCTGAACTGGTTTCCCTGACCTCATTTTCTTCAGCCTCTAGTGCATATATTTTTATCACTGTTAAAACAATCTTTCCACCATGCAAATCTAGTCAATGATTCATTCAACAAATATTCATTGAGTGTCTATTATTTTTTAGACATTTTGTGCTGTGAATATTTGTATGACTATGACAAGGTTTAAAACCTCAAAATATTCCCTATTTAGCAGAGGAGACAGGTGTATAATTGGACAATAAATCTAGAATGTGATTTGTAAGAGGATAAAAAAATATACACAGTATTAAGGAAGGATTAAGGAAAAGTATAGGATTCTGGAGCAGAAATTGGAAGAGGGACTCAGGAAGGACTGGCTGGGCAAAACACCTCCTGAAATGAATCTTGAAAGATGAATAGAAGGTAATTTAGGGAGAAAGATGAAGGGGAGGGCTGAGCATGGGTGCTAGAGGAGAAGGACATTCTGAACCCAGAGGTCATTTTAAGCAATGGCAACAACAACAACCAAAAGAAGTATCTTGATGTTTCCTGAACTAAAGAAGTTCTGTTTATTATTGTTTTAAGCGTCTAAGTTTTGGAATAATTTATTATGCAGCAATAGATAACTAATGCATCAACTGAAGGGCCATTTATAAAAATAGTACAAAAAGAATCTGAACTGGATTGGTAACTATAGAGATGGAGAGGATGATACAGACTTAAAAAACTCATGGTAATTAAAATCTTTAAGATGTGGTGATTTTGATTGTTTGGTAGTGAGGGTGAGTGGGGAAAGAAAATCAAGTTCCAAGTTGGGCACGGCATAGATATTACTCCCTGCTCCTTAAAACTCGCTAGTGTTTCTTCGTTATCCTCCAGGATAATGATCAAATATCGTCAGAAACTGCTCTGACCCTTATAAGCTGGCTCTTTGCTATTTTCCTTACCGATTTTATTACCAATTCTCTTCACCCTCACTCTCCCCCACCATATTACTGATTTGGGAACATAATCTCTCTTGCTTTTTTAAAAAAAATTTGCTTGTGATGATTCCTCTTCTAGGAATGTCTTTCCTCTTCAACCCAACCTCAATTACTCCTCACATATGCGCCAATCACACAAAGCACTCTTTCAAGATTCCATGTCCCTCCCACCAACCCCCCCAAGTCAAAGTTAACTATTCTTTCTTCTGTGGTAAAGCAGCAGTTTCTACTTATCTATATTGTTACATTACATCATAATTATTTATTTACATGTCTGCCTATTCTTCTGGACTGTGGACTGCTCAAGAAAAAGCTTGTTATCTTACTTATTTTGGGGTAAGTGCCTGTGCTAGCACCTGGTATATAGTAAGGTTTAATCAATGTTACTGAATATATGAATGAAAGAGTGTCCTCTAAATTAATGAAGTATCATTATATCTTTCCTGTATTGTTAAATTCCTTATTTTGAGATTCATATTGGAGAGGCTTACAGATGGGATTTACTTGAAATTAACGTAGCTTCAAAAACTCTGTGACCACCTGTCATTGGTCTCTCCACAGCCTAATCATTCCAATCAACTTTTCAGCTGGTTTATTATTTTTTTTCCTTAACTTTTTTGTTCCCCAGGGTAAACTATTTTGCATTTCTCTCATTTCTTCTATTTCCACCAGTCCAAGGAAGATAAGAGACACATGGGGCAAACTTGGACCCAACTTACAACTTGGACCTAGACCTGATCAAGCCCAGACTAGATCAGCTAAACCCTAGACCAAGTATAGATGTCTGATCAAGAAAAAATACTGTTTTTTATTTTTCAGCATTGCTTGTTAAACGGCATTGTTGAAGCAATAGTTCACTGATACAATCAAGGTTTCATTTTTTTTTTTTCCCTTCCATTCTCGATGCTACCATCCTCTTTCCTTCACTATTCACCTGGACTATTGCCATAGACCACTGAGAGAAGTCTTCCAACCTTTAGTTTCTTTTCTTCTCAACTCATTTTATGTACCACATTAGATTACTCTTCCTGTTTAAAACATTCAGTGATTTCATATTATTCTCCAAATAAAGTTCAGATAAGTAGTTTATTTCCATTTATTGAAATTCTATCTATCCTTTGATGTCCATCTCAAATGCTACCTTCTTTAGAGACTGCTATCTTCCTCCCAACTGATGAGCTCTCATTTTCCTATGGACTTTAACATCTCCCAATTCCCCTGTGCCTCAGCCCCTGGTAACCACCGTTCTACTTTCTGTTTCTAGAAGTTTTGCTTTTTAATATTCTGCTTATATGCAAATATACAGTATCTGTGTTTCTCTGTCTGGCTTATCTCACTAAGTGTAATGCCTCAAGGTCCATCCATATTGTCAAAACAGTGGGATTTCCTTCTCTTTCATGGCTAACAATATTTCATTGTATATATAAACCACATCTCCTTTATCCATTCGTCTGTAGACATCTCCAATTTCTAAATACTGAAGTTCTATAGGGTTTAGTCATTGAAAATATTCTCTTTATTTTTTGTTTATTCTGCTTAGAAATTAGTGGTCTTCTTGAATATATGGATTGATACATTTCATTAGTTTTAAAAAATTGTTAGTTATCGTCCCTTCAAATAATGCTCTGTCCCCTTGTTTTGGGCAATCCCGTTATATGTTGAACTTCACAGTGTACTCTAGCTCTCTGAACCACATGCTTTGATTTTTCTCTTCTGGATTATTTTTTTTCTGAGCTTTTCTAGTTCCCTATTCTTTCTTCAGCCAGATATAATTTGCTTTTAAATCCCTCCATGACTTCTTAATTTTGATAATTATATTTTTAGCCCTTTTCAAGTTTATTATGATTTTTTTTTTTAGAGTTTTCAGTTGTCTGCTTTCCATGAATAAAGTAAGCGTGGTTATCTTAAAGTCTAATTTTGGAAATTCCAGTATCTGGAGTTCCTGTAGATCTCTTTCTATTGTCTGGTGTTTTTGCCATATCTTCTTGTGTACCTTGTTACCTTTGATTGTTTATCAAATATGACAATGGAAAATTGACTATAGAAATACTTTGAGGCCTACACATATCTTATATTTCTCAATAAAGGACTCTGATGGTTTCTGCCAAGTTCCTGGGGGCATTATCAATCTAGTATCACCTTTTCAGTGTCAGGTTTGAGATTTTCTGGACTACTCAGATGATTTGAAGCCTGGGTGATCTTTGTTGCTTTTCTGAAGATAAAATTGTTTTTATATTTAGTTAAACACTTAGTTTTTTAAAACGTTTTCTTCCAGTTTTATCGATGTGTAGTTGACAAATAACAAAGGCATATATTTAGGGTGTATAATGTGATGATTTGATATATATGTATACATTGTGAATGGTTTTTCCACAACCAAGCTAATTAACACATCCATCACCTTACATATTCACAATTTTTAAAAAATTCATTTATAAGATGAACAAGTTTTGAGGATGTAATATATAGTATGGTGACTCTAGTTGAGAATATCATATTGTATACTCAAAATTTGCTGTAAGATCAACTCTTTTTTTTCTTATAATTTGGGCATTTATTTTTCTTTCAATTTTTTATTCAAATTGAATTTAGCTAACGTATACTCAATTATTTGCTTCAGGGGTAGAATTTAGTGATTCATCAGTTGCATATAATACCCAGTGCTCATCACATCACGTGCCCTCCTTAATGCCCATCACCCAATTACCCCATCTTCCCACCCAACTCCCCTCCAGCAACCCTCAGTTTTTTTCTCTATAGTTAAGAGTCTCTTATGGTTTGCGTTCCTCTCTGTTTGCATCTTATTTTATTTTTCCTTCCCTTTCCCTATGTTCGTCTATTTTGTTTCTTAAATTCCACATATGAGTGAAATCATACGGTATTTGTCTTTCTCTGACTGACTTATTTCGTTTAGCATAAACACTCTAGTTCCATCCATGCCATTGCAAATGGCAAGATGTCATTCTTTTTGATGGCTGAGTAATATTGCATTATATATACATGTCACATATATGTATCACATCTTCTTTATCCATTCATCTGTCGATGGACATCTGGGCTGTTTCCATATTTTGGCTATTGTGGGCATTGCTGCTGTAAACATTGGGGTGTATGTCCCCCTTCAAATCACTATAGTTAAACATTTAGTTTTTAACAAAAGAATTGTTCTGAATTATTTTGTCTGCTTTTTTGCTATTCACTCTCATACAGTCTCATAGCTCCTCATGGCTTTAAACATTCTCTCTATAGGTTGATGAATCCTGAATTTGTTTCTTTAACCTGGATTTCTCTCTTGAATTCCAATCTTGTATATCCCGTGTCTATTCTATGTCTCATTTTGGATGTTTAATATCATTTTCCAATTAAATCTGCCTGAAAATAAACTTCCGCTTTTCCCCAAAGCCTGCTTTTCTTGAAGTTTTTCCCATCTTTGTTAATGGCCATTCTATCTTGGATACTTGGTCTAAAAATCTTAACATCTTCCTTCTTTTTTCTTTCTTTCACATTCCAAAACAAATCATTTGGTAAATTCTCATAGCTTTAAATTTAAGATACATTGAGAGTCCAGTTACCTTCATCACCATTATTCTGGTCCCAGGCAGCATATTGTTTATCTGCATTAGCATAATAACCTCTTACCAGGTTTCCCAGCCACCACCTTGTCCTCATACAATTTATTCTGCACATAGAGGATAATATAATACCTTTTTCACCTCAGAGGTATACCTCTTGATATATTGTTGACCTTCAGTGCCTAGTTTTCTCTCTTCCTTCCATCCTAGCTTCCCTGCTGGTTTCCAAGTATTCAAGGAATGCCTCAAGTTTTTGGACTTGCTCTTCCTTCTACCTGGAATATATTTTCTACAGACAGACAAATAAAGCTATTGGTCTTTGTTCAAAAGTTTTCTACTAGGGACGGCTTTTATGACCACCCTGTTCACAATTGCTATCCTTGCCCTACTCCAACCCTTCCAGATATTTTATCATTCCTTGTGATTTTTCTCTTGTTTTATGATTTAAACATTTATCCACTCCTGACATACTATGTATTTTATTTATGTTTATTTCTTATGTTTCTGTCTCTCCTCACATCCTACTAGAATGTAAGCTTCACAAGGATAGGGATTTTGACCTGTTTTGCTTACTATTTTACTCCAAATACCAGGAATATTGCTTGGCACATGATAATGTTAAATACATATTTGTTGACTGGATTACTGTTCATACTCACAGGGAAAAAGTGCAAATTTTGGACGATTTTATATATGAGATCTTATTAATGCAAAAAGCTCTTTTTTTAGGACAATAAGACAGGATTGTTTAAAGTATAATCAGCAAGATACATTTAATCTTCCATTTTTATTCTGTTAAGTCAATTGTAGCTGTCCCTTTTGTAATGAAATGCCAATGGTTACTATAATTTCATGTTATAAAGAAATTTCTAGGCAACAAAGAAAAAATATCACTGAATTGATATTTTAGTAAAAATTCAATTACCATCTGGTTCTATAATCTTATTGTACAATCGATTGTGAATACTTATTTTCATGTTTACACAATGAAAGACATTGGTATAGTGTTTCAAATAGATCACTGCCTGGATAGTACTTTGATGAACTTGTGAGAAATGGGTTTGACCAAAATCTCTTGCCAAATTAGATATTTGACCCTGGACACATCAGGGCACTGATTTGGACATTTTAACATTATCCTACTCAGTGCTCAGATCTTAATATGCTTTCAAAACACTAATTAATGCTGACCAAATTCTGAGAATTTATTTTTAATCCTGATTTTACAGATGAGGAAGCAAATAGAGAAGAAGTTAAATGGCTTATTTAAAGCCACATCAGAAATTAACAGCAAGCTGGGACTCTATGCCAGGCACTCTTGTCTCATGTTTCTAAGTTTATTAATGTCATGATCTGATGCCAGGATAGTCACAGGAACCCAGGCCTGGGGAACATGATTTATTTTCTGAGGCTGCTGCCATGATGACTGAAGACTTTCCCATTAAAATCTTGGACAAGACCTGCTTCACATTGATTAAAGAGTGGAGCTCTACTTTGTACTTCCGTTCTTTGGGAAGAACTATCTTCTTGATGACTTTCAACTTCTCAGATCGAGGTGCTAGTGTAATAGGATCAATGAAAAAAAAAGGGTACCACATGTTTTGATGTTAGTACAATGGAGTATTACAGTTTATAAGTAAAATTAGAGTTGGAGTTTCCTTCTCAAAGAGAATAGAGTTAAGTTAGATACCACTTCTAGACAACCACTCACTCAGTTATACAGATGTGGAGTAACCTGTTATGAATCAAAATGTATGTGTTCCTTATAGGTACAGGCGATTCTTATTCAATCTTGCCCTTGGACAAGCACTTCCTTCCTCTCCCCACCCCTGTCTGTGTCCTTTCTCCCTTCCTTCCTCCCTCCTTTCTTTTCTCTTCTTTTCTTTTCTTTTCTTTTCTTTTCTTTTCTTTTTTCTTTTTTTTCTTTTCTTTTCTTTTCTTTTCTTTTCTTTTCTTTTCTTTTTCCTTTCCTTTCCTTTCCTTTCCTTTCCTTTCCTCTTTTCTTTCTTTCTTTCTTTCTCTCTTTCTTTCTCCTTTCTTTGTCTTCTTTTTTAAAAAGTATTAAAGTATAGCTAACATGCAATTTTATAGTTTCAGGAAGGGGTCCTTTCTTTATGTTAGAAAGAAGGGCTTAGAAGTGTAATTATACTCAGTTATAACTGCCAATTAGTCGACAGGGTTATTTTATTCTCTCATATTCTTAGTTTCCTCATCTGTAACATAGTGTTAATTGTAGAACCTCTCTAATAAATTTGTTGGAAGAATTAAAAGAAATAAGCTAAGTTGAATGTTTAGTGTTGTGCTTTGCACATGGTAAGCACTACAAAATGGTTAGTGCTATTCTTCTCATCTTCCTCCTCCTTCTCCTTATTACCATTATGCATGATGATGATTAAATGATGATGCGAGCATATGTTCTCCAGATGAATGGGAATGGGTGAGGAAGTTTTTTCATCTTCTTTATTTCAAAGATTATGAGAGCTTTTGCTACCAGATGCAAGATAAGAGTATCAACTACTTTAATAGTCATGATTCCAACACAGAAAGCCAGCAGCTAAATTAGCATTTTCAGGCAATAAAAGCAAATATCAAGGAAATATATAAAATCCTATTTTATTTTATTTATTTTTTTATTATAATAATATTTTTTATTATATTATGTTAGTCACCATACAGTACATCCCCGGTTTTTGATGTAAAGTTCGATGGTTCCTTCTGATTACCCCCCCTTTCTTTATCCCTTTCTTCCCCTACCGATCTTCCTAGTACTTATGTACCATAGATGAGAGAAATCATATGATAATTGTCTTTCTCTGCTTGACTTATTTCACTTAGCATTATCTCCTCCAGTGCCATCCATGTTGCAGCAAATGTTGAGAACTCGTTCTTTTTGATAGCTGAGTAATATTCCATTGTATATATGGACCACAACTTCTTAATCCAGTCATCTGTTGAAGGGCATCTCGGCTCCTTCCACGATTTAGCTATTGTGGACAATGCTGCTATGAACATTGGGGTGCATATGGCCCTTCTCTTCACTACGTCTGTATCTTTGGGGTAAATACCCAGTAGTGCAATGGCTGGATCATAGGGTAGCTCAATTTTTAACTTTTTAAGGGACCTCCACACTGTTTTCCAGAGTGGCTGTACCAACTTGCATTCCTACCAACAATGTAGGAGGGATCCCCTTTCTCCACATCCTCTCCAGCAATTGTTTCTTGCCTTGTCAATTTTTGCCATCCTAACTGACGTAAGGTGGCAATTCAGTGTGGTTTCGATTTGAATTTCCCTGATGACTAATGATTTTGAACATTTTTTTCATGTGTCTGTTAACCATTTGTATGTCTTCATTGGAAAAGTGTCTGTTCATATCTTCTGCACATTTTATGATTTACTTGTTTCTTGTGTATTGAGTTTGGGAAGTTCTTTGTAGATCTTGGATACTTGTATTCTATCTGTAGTGTCATTTGCAAATATCTTCTCCCATTCCGTGAGCTGCCTCTTAGTTTTTTTGACTGTTTCCTTGGCTGTGCAGAAGGTTTTTATCTTGATAAAGTCCCACAAGTTCATTTTATCTTTTGTTTCTCTTGCCTTTGGAGATGTGTCATGAAAATGGTTGCTGTGGCCGATGTCATAGAGGTTGCTGCCTATGCTCTCCTCTAGGATTTTGATGGATTCCTGTCTCACATTGAGGTCTTTCATCCATTTGGAGTTTATCTTTGTGTATGGTGTGAGAGAGTGGTCAAGTTTCATTCTTTTGCATGTAGCTGTCCAATTTTCCCAGCACCATTTATTGAAGGGACTGTCTTTTTTCCACGGATGTTTTCCTGCTTTATCAAAGATTAGTTGCCCAAAGAGCCGAGGGTCCATTTCTGGGTTCTCTATTCTGTTCCATTGGTCTATGTGTCTGTTTTGTGCCAATTACCATGCTGTCTTTGTGATCACAGCTTTTGTAGTACAACTTGAAATCCGGCATTGTGATGCCCCCAGCTTATTTTCCTTTTCAACACTTCCTTGGTGATTCGTTTGGCCTTTTCTGGTTCCACACAAATTTAAGGGCTGTTTGTTCCAGTTCTTTGAAAAATGTCATTGGTATTTTTGATTGGGATAGCATTGAAAGTGTAGATTTGCTCTGGGTAGCATGGACATTTAACTATGTTAATTCTTCCAATGCATGAGCATGGAATATTTTCCATCTTTTGTGTCTTTGCTTTAATGTCTTTCAAGAGCGATTTGTAGTTTCTAAGAATATAGATCCTTCACGTCTCTGGTTAAATTAATTCCAAGATACTGTATGATTTTGGTGCTATTGTAAATGGGATGATTCCTAATTTCTCTTTCTTCAGTGGTATTATTCGTGTATAGAAATGCAATTGATTTCTGAGCATTGATTTTGTATCCGCCACATTACTGAAT